>NW_025223257.1:3101597-3381953 GCF_014066325.1 Apis laboriosa
GGAGGTTTTCTGCGACATACCTTCGTCAGTTTTTCACACGTCCAACGGTCCTCCCAAGCGAGATCGGGCTCAACCTGTCCGGCTCTCAACGGTCATTCCCACAGTCACCTGTGCCCTCGTCCAAGACACTCGCTCGCCCATTGTAACGATCCCTAATACGCGTTATCCCTCGACTCTACCGGTTCGCCGGTATCACGTCTCCCTCTCCCTCTCCCTCTCCCTCTCTCTTTCTCCTCTTCGTCCATCTGATTCCTTCTCGCGACGACACCTTGTGCCCGCTCGAGACAAAGGGATCGCGGTCGCGGCCAAGCTTGAAATGCTAATCCCTGCTTCGGCAGGGAGATACGCGTCGCGCGAAGATGAGAGGCGAGGCGTAGAAAAAGGACGAATGAAGAAGCGTGGAACAGATATATATGTATATACGAACGGGGTGAGAGAGGTTGCGATGGGGCCCTGTGAGTTACGGGACAGTCTTAATTTCGTCATTCATCTCGAGTTGCTGCGAGAGGAAGGAGAAGAGAGAAACGAAGCGAGCCCCATTGGAGAACGGTTGCGCGTTCGACGACCAGTTTTCACCTCTTTCTTCCTCTGCTTAAGATCTCTCGTCTCTTCGAGGCGTAAAAACTCGATGTGTGCGTCGTCGTCGTCGTCGTCGTCGTCGTCGTCTCTCTCTTTTTCTCTCGCAGCCACTCGCTGTGTGAAATTGTTGTTTACTCAACGGACTGCTACGTGTTAGCATATCGGCTGATTTATACGCGCGCCGCAGGTCTTGAGAGATTGCGCTCCGTGGTCTTCTTGTTTCGCCATCGGCCGAGGAATAGTCTCGTTTGGCCACTCTTTTAGCGGTCGACGCGGTGGATGATTGTTCGAGCCTCGAGAAAAGGGGTGATGGGTCCTCCTGATTGTGCTTGCCACGGAGGGGAGGCTTGTATAGGGTGTCGTAATTTTAACGTTTCGAGTATTTTGTCTGTTGTTAGTCGAGCGTTACATTGGTTAATGGATTAACTTCTGGATGTCTTTGAATTTGTCCGCTCTCTTTCTCGGGCCGGGAGATAGAGAGAGAGAGAGAGAGAGGGGGGGGGGAAACCCCTCGCCTTTTTTGAATTTGAAATATTTCAATGGCCCCGATTAGCGTGTGCAAGTTGGCAAAAGATTCACTTCGCAACCCTTTGCGGGAATTCGGCCTCAACTCTTTCGTTTCTTCTTCAGAGTTCTTTTGACAAAAAGAAGTATAACCCCTTTACAGTCACGGATGAGATACCTCGCGATTCAATGGAGAATTATCCGATTCTATCCGAGGAGACATCTAACGTGGTCCTTTTATCGAGATACAAATGTATCTTTTCTTTCTTTCTTTCTTTTTTTTTTTTTTTTTTTTTGAAAGATTCGAATAACGAGATTCGAATAGAATTCAAAAATTCAAAAATAATATAATGTAACACGATTATAGCACACGGACGAAACAGATCGAAATAATTTCACACCGATCTCGGAAATTACATTGCGAACGATTGAAATAGCAAAAAAAAAAAAAAAAAAAAAAAAAACAAGAAGAAGAAAAAAAAGAACGTTGTACGCGTTTCCTCGACGATATCTTGCACTTGTATCGAATCATCTTATTTATAACGGGTAAAAAGGATGCAGGAAATGAAAGAGAGGTGGGGGGGGGGGGAAAGGAGAGCGCATCTCGCATCGATGTTGTCCGGAAACGGTCCATTTCCTGGATTATCCAAACGCTTAAACACCGGAGCAGAAGTACAGAAGCCTGAATGAAGCGTTATTAAGTCGCGCTTCGCGTACTCGGGCGGACAGGCGTTCTCGTGAAAGCCCAACATCCTATCTAATGCCACCGATCCATCATCCTCCTTTGGCGGAGGCTGGTGATACCGACTCTCGAGTATCAACTCGAGCCCGTTTTCCGTGTGGCTGCTCGTTCGCGGACCGCTCGTTCACGAACAAACGAGCCCTAATTAATCCGGCGATCTCTCTGTTTTTCGAGATCGACGACCGGACGATCTCGATCTCCGTTTCGTTGTAACAGCCGCGTTCCTTTTGAAAATGGAGCGTGACGATCGCACGCTGCAATCCTTTCTTTTTTTATATTTTCCACGAGACCATTTAGGATCACCGTTGAATCGAACGTGCAACATCATTTACGAATTTATTTATTTATCGTGAAATATCGTGAAATAGTTTTAAGCTCTTCGATTTTCAACTGATCGATCATTTGTGAATAAAAGTATTCTTTTTCTCTTTCTTTTTCTTTCTTGTCGTGGAATAAAGATTGAACAAGTCGATGAAAAGAGTAAAAAGTTGTTCTTTCGAAGAGGTTGTTAGTGATCGATAACAGGCTGGAAAAATCGACTCCGTTGTATTCGGCAACGAGCGTACAATCTTAATCTACTACTCTCTCTCTCTCTCTCTCGATACGTGTATTATATTCTAACGTTTGGCGTTACTCCCCAATGAATCGGAGCATCGTAAAGCAATATAAGCAGGATGCAAACAAGGGTTCGATCGTTGTAACCGATGACGTCGAACGTGATCCAACAGAGCCGCTTTCATGGCCCCTTGGACGGGGGCTGCGGAACAGTAGTATTTTTGTTACCCCGTTAAACCACATGCCAGCTTGATGAAAAAAGCGTGCCATTGAAATTGACGGTAACGCAGGCGTTATCGGGGAGATCGATAAATGCCGACACAATGAACGCCATGGGAAATACGTGCGTCGCGAACGGTGTTGGCCTCTCCGATAAAGAGAGAAGCCTGACTTTTTATTGCTGACAGGGGCCTGAAAGGGGTGAATGGTACCTTGTACCATTGGAACAACGACCTCTTCACGCGCGTCCCACCTTTTTCCAACGATAATCGACCCTTTAATTCCCGCTATGTATTTTCGGCCGGCCAACTCGTTCGTACCGAACGCCATGTGTTTCCAAAATTGTGGGAGTAGATACAGCGATTTGCGGTAATCTTCTCGAAGAAAGGTGTGATTTTGGCAACCGTTAGAGGTATCTAACGCGCGTCCTTTTGTGTTTTGGAAATAAAGAGAAATTGAGTTTTTTTTTTTTTTTTTTTACGAAAAAAGAAATTTTTTCTTCTTTTTAGGGATTCGTAAAGTTCTGAGATCTGAATCCCTCGACCACATTCTCGTATTCCAAATGGCGGCTCAATTTCGCAATGGTCGAAATCGAAATCACATTCCAAGTGGCACGAAACCGTCTAATTTCCAAATTCTACGGCCGATATCTAACGATCGGAATCGGGCAGCTAACGCGTCGCCATTAGAGACAACGAGAGACGGCTCGTGAATCCCTGCGGCAGATTACGTTTTCACGGGTGAAGATTAAGGAGAAATTAAATATACGGTGGCCAAGGATGATAGCCTCGCTCGTAAAAACGGCCGAGGTAAATATTAAGTCTGCGGTTTTGCGGACAAACGAGCTTGTTTTCACGGTTTCCATCCCGTACCTGTACTCTCTCTCTCTCTCTCTCTCCCTCTCTCTCTCTCTCTCTCTCCCTCTCTGGGTATTAGGATTAGCATTTGGACGGACGCATCGACGATCCCTGCTTCTTTCCTCTCTCTTAACGCACGTTTTATCGTCGCTTGCCAAACGAGCTGCGCCCTAC
This sequence comes from Apis laboriosa, assembly GCF_014066325.1. Taxonomy (NCBI): domain Eukaryota; kingdom Metazoa; phylum Arthropoda; class Insecta; order Hymenoptera; family Apidae; genus Apis; species Apis laboriosa. Next base: position 3,105,228 of record NW_025223257.1, read on the forward strand.
CTATGGAAAACACGAATGGTAGAGGACGAGGGGGATTAACGTGTTTAATCTTGCGGTTAGAGAGTAAATAGTGCGAAAAAGGTATAAATGATGAAGAGACGGGCTGTGGTTTAAATCACGAAGCTTCGTGCTGGAACTTGCGGTCTTGGAATTTCCTCGATGTGTAATTACGCAGGTCGATAACGAATATGCGTATGAAAAAATATTTTCGTTCCTAGCAACAGAGAAAACAAAAAGAAATTCTCGAGTTGGAACGAAACGTTCCAAAAACGAATATAGACCAATTTTTGGATCTTTAAATTCGAAATTCGTTTCACTCTTCTAATATAAAATTCGAGTGAACTTCGATCGCTTCGATCGTTATCGGTTCGGTTTCGTAAGGTTTCATTTCGATAAAAAGAAAAAGAAAAAGTATTGGTCCCTAAACTTATTCAAAAAACAAAGTACAATAGGAGCCCGAGCGTCGTACGGATTAACATCTAACTATCTCATGAATCTTTGTAAAACCCCGAATCCCGGCGATAAATCAACGGGGTCGGGAAACGGTCTTAATGAAGGTTGCGAAACGCCACGTTATTGTCTTATAGCCGGGGATAAGACGGAAGCGGGTAATGGATAAAATGGATGTTGGATCCAACGGAACGGTACCATTTACCGATCTCATAACCGCGAGTGGCTCTCTCGAGAAAGAGACAACGTTATCGAAAACTCGATCGTCTGATACTCGCATTAGTTAAATGCTCAAAACCGGTTATTAGCAACATTTAGCCATTATACAAGCCGGCATATCTTACAACGGTGTCTAGCGCGGCTCGAGGATTATTAGGCTTTTTCCAAGTGAACGTTTAATATACACGGTGTACCGCGCATAATAATCGCGGTATGGCGCCCCGATCTCGAGGACGGCGACAATTTCAAACGTTTATATCGTGTTAATCGTTGCTTCGCGAAATTGCACTTAGCAGCTTCTATTAATAATGCATAAGAACGTTTTATACAGGAGCGCGTGGATCGGTTTAGCGATCTGGTTATGACGCTACTTTCATACAGATTTGAATATTTAAATGGATATTCTTTTTATCTTGATAGAATTGTTATTAGTAATTATTGACAAGGATATAATGGATAATAGTAATATCTGGATCGAATATGTAATGATACGTCTGAGATGTATACGTATATACACACATATATATATATATGTGTATATATATATATATATATATATATACATATATATACATATATATATATATATATATATTCGATGGCCACGATAAAATTCTTCCTCGATACCAGATATCTATACTAATTTTTTTTTTTTTTTTTTCGCTTAAATATTCATTTCGCGATCGATTTTATCGCGAATTGTCAACAACATAATATAATATAAACATCGAGACTGTGAGAAAAAACAAGTTCAACCGTGTTTTCTATTTTTATGAGAATGCATAAATTGGAAATTCACTTGGAAAACAACATTAACAACGCTGAAATTAAAAATTCTTTCGCGGAAAATAGTTATCCGATTGACTTGACTCGCTAATATAATGCACGTAATAAATACGTATTTCCCCAAGCGCTTCGACGAGATGCTTCGTCGAAAATTTCAAAGCCACGAAATTTTTCCTCCTCCCTTCCGTAAAAACCTCTCCCATATTATCCAACGACTTATCTATCATCTTATCTGTCTGCCTTCCCGATATACGTATCCAACCGATCCTTCCCCGATATCTGAGGAAGGTAAAGATCGTGGCCGAGCACGTACACGCATGTCAAGTGTGTGCACAGACAGTTCCTTTTCTATCTGTAGCGATTTCCATGGGATCCGCTTCGTATTTGCGTTTGCCACAAGGTGCGTCGTCACCGCGTGCGACGATCGTCACGAACGTGTCACGGCCTGTCACCTGCCAAATTGGCAAACACTCTTATCGACGAGTCGAGGAGGAGAGTGTCGCCCCTCTGTCGATCGTCCGAATCGATATTCGACCCGACTCGCTCGTTATCGGTCTTAGAAAATTCCACTGGTTCCGCGTATGGCGCCTGAGAATTCCGATTAATATTAATAAAACAAAAAAGTTAAAAATAAATTTTGAAGGAATTATAAGAGGAAACGATCGAGTATTGGCAAATTTTTTTCAGATTCAGAAAATATCAAAACGATAATTTCGAATCGGTATTATTTCTCTAAAATAACGCGTGATTTTCCGAAATTGAATCGAAGAAATATTCCACGCGTAGAAATCGTTTGTCACCGATCTTCAATTCCTCTTCTTCCACTATCCTCGAAAAACTCGCGCATATACTTTCAAAAAAAAATTAAATAAATTTTGAAGGAATTATAAGAAGAAACGATCGAGTATTGGCAAATTTTTTTCAGATTCAGAAAATATCAAAACGATAATTTCGAATCGGTATTCCTTATTTCTCTAAAATAACGCGTGATTTTCCGAAATTGAATCGAAGAAATATTCCACGCGTAAAAATCATTTATGATCTTCAATTCCTCTTCTTCCACTCTCCTTTATCCTCGAAAAACTCGCACATACACTTTCAAAAAAAAATTAAATAAATTTTGAAGGAATTATAAGAGGAAACGATCGAGTATTGGCAAATTTTTTCAGATTCAGAAAATATCAAAACGATAATTTCGAATCGGTATTCCTTATTTCTCTAAAATAACGCGTGATTTTCCGAAATTGAATCGAAGAAATATTCCACGCGTAGAAATCGTTTGTCACCGATCTTCAATTCCTCTTCTTCCACTCTTCTTTATCCTTGCACATACACTTTCAAACGTTCCAATATCTTCGGAGATGACGCGACAGCAAAAACTGGCAAGACGAACGGTTTTCGGAGTGAAACGGTAACGGTTCCAATTAAAATTCCACGAGGAATTATTTATCACGGCGAAAAACGTACACTCCTCTGTCGTTGATCCTCAACCTTCGAATCGACGCCATCGACGCGTGAATTCTTCTCGAAGAAGAAGGGCGGAAGAACTTAACGTCGTCTCTTCTGTTTACTCGAGGATCCCACCGACCTGTCGCGACCTCGTTTATCGGGGGACTCGGTTTTCCTTTATCACGCGGTGTTTCCAACGTGGCGAAACACGAATCCAGCCGCACATTCCACGGAACCAAGGACCCAAGGCGGGATCCTTGGTTTTATCGCGTCGTTTGTCGTGCCTTCGGATTAACCGGTGTTTAAAAGCGATACGGGGGGACCCGGACGATCCTGGCGAAGGATGATTCGTAACCGCAGGTCGGTCAAGTCCCCTTCTCCCAACGAAAGCCTCCTTTCCTTCGAGGGGCCGCTTTTTATCTTCGTTGCACGTGTTCCGTGCGACGAACCGTGCGCTTTTCTCCGCTTTTCCACGCATCTGTCTCGCTTGATCCGCAGACCTGCGGATGCTTCCCGACGTGCAAGTCGGCGGAGGAAGGAATTGAGTTTCACCGAGGTTCGAACCCGTGAATCGCGTGATATTTAATTTCTTGAATCGAGGAAATTTCTAATTTTTTTCTTTAACGTTCTTTAACTCTCTGGCTTTATTCGACAGCGAAGAAATTTCGAGAGAAGAAGTTTTAAGTTTTAAATTCAAATAGGCTAAAAGTGTATAAAAAAGTATTTCAAAATAATTAGAATCGCTGTAATGTAATTAGAAATATATTTTCAGAATCCAATTCTATTACAGAAGAATGCAATGTCTTTAAGTTTGTAAAAAGCTTTAGCTTCTCTAAACTCGGTCTTATTTTATGGTCGATATTTCACAGTCTCGTAACAGAAAATCCCACAAGATAATAGTATATATATATTCTCTACCTTGTCTGCGGTAATAAGGAAAGAAGAGAGATGTTTATCGATCTCTGGAGGATTTTTCAAGTGGCTCTCTAAACACACCGCGTTTCATACGAAACACAAAACGGTTCGCATAGAGGAGGGTCAAAATCGCCTTTAAGACCATTACCAAACCGGTCTTTAGTCTCACACAATCTTTGCTCCTCTCTCTCTCTCTCTCTCTCTCTCTCTCTCTCTCTCTCTCTCTGTTTCTCTCTCTCGGAGACGAACGAAGCGATGAAGAAGAGCCGTGAGGTTGTTCAGGGTAGTCAAGGTGTCGGTTACGTCGGTGTCAATTAGACCTCGTGCTCGGAGGCGTGATCGACCGTGAAAAATGCCTGCGGTCACTTTTGTTGGATCTTGTAAATCAAATCTTATTGATTTCACATCTCCTTTCTTCGGCCCCTTTCACCCCTAGGCGAGGCCGCTGCTGGAATGAGAAATTCTGTCAAAATCGATCCCTCATCCCCAATTTATTCCTCTCTTGTCTCCTCTTAAATCATCCCCTCGCGTTTCTCGTCACGAAAATTTCTTTCTTCCCCTTCTTCGTATTCCTTTATCATTTCTTTATTTACTTCGATGTCCAATAACAATTCTTCAAAAATCATTCGCGCGCTCAAAAAAACTTAAAGATCCGTCGCAGGACCCGTTAAATGATATTAATCGATAAATAAACATCGAATAATTGAAGTGTCGTTCTGTTCAAATATTCGTAACAAATTTCGAAACAAATTCGAAACAAATCTTGATTATTAAGAAGCTCTATTATTAAAATTTCTCTTTCTCTTTCCAACTTCAAGGGCTCTCTCAATCGGAATCGATTCACCATTCACCATTCGAGTTCTAGAGAATGGCGCACGATAAGCGGTCGGTCGCTCGGCACAAAAACATCGTCGTGAGTGGAACACATCGTATCGTGACCCTTCTTAAAAATAGTTCATCGACGAAAAGTACCACCTGCCGACCCACGCATCGCCGCGGTCGAAATAATCAGGTACGGAGTCCATTGGCCCATTAGTGTGCATGATACATCGTATTAGCTCGTGGCAAAAGGAACACGATGCCATTAGGGAGATTGAATCGGTTAGCCTCGTGCGGAGCCAAGGATAAAGAGAGGAATAGAGAGAGAGAGAGAGAGAGAGAGAGAGAGAGAGAGAGAGAGAGAGAGAGAGAGAGTGGGAAAAGGAAGAAGGGTACGAGTGTGTTTATCCACGTCATATAAGCATACGTAAGATGGGGTAGAGCCGTGACCATGGGTGTAACCGAAAGACCACGTGGCCGAGGCGAGCATGTGTTTTCTGAGTGAGTAGCTACTTTTGTGCCATCTGCTTCGGAAGCTTTTGGACCGATAGGTGTGGCGTGTGTTTGATAAATACTTTCGACGAGGGGGGAAGGGGAAAAGTGGACGATTATAGGAATCGCGGTTAAGATTAATAAAAACGAATTGACGAGGAGTTAACGATATTCGAGGAAGCGTTTCTTTCTTCTAATATGAGGCAGGTAGAACAACGAGATTTTAAATATTTCCTCGTTCCCTTTGAAGGAGGGTTTCATTTCCAATTATTTCATTTCCAATATCAAAAGTCTAATTATGATATTTTTTGGAATAGACATTTTTTTTTTTTTTTCGTTTCGAGTTTGACTTATTTGCGAGAAGATACTTGCTGAAAGTGTTGTGGAGATTGGAGGATTTAATAATCCTTGGAGATACTTTCCAGGAGTAGAAAATAGAACGGAGTTTCGAAATTTTTGTAGGAAGCGTTTCCTCGTGTTTCGCTTTCTTATGCACATTTCTTTCTTCTATTTCTGAACTTCGGTGAATTACGTGCTCCACAAACGTCGGCACCTTAAAGCGTCACCGAACGTAAACACCGCGTGTTGATGTTTTGTCGAAATTCCCCGATTCGTGAGTAAAAGGGACACCCTTAACTATTCCTAAAAGGGGTGTCAATGGTTCTAAAAATAATTTCCAAACTCTCTCTCTCTCTCTTCAACCCCGTTTTCAATAACTGTAATCGTAAACTCACTTTCTTACGCTTCGTAGAATCGACAAATTACAACGAAGCAAAAAACTTCGACTGCAATCTTTAAACTCGATAGAATAGAATGGAACGAGAGAAATTTTCACCCTTAATTTACCAAGCGGAATAATCTTCTTCACCAACGATAAAAAAAAAAGAAAAAACCAAACATTCTTTCGTTCCTCCATCAACCTGATCCTCCTCCGCCTCCAACAGGAAGCGGCCTCATCCTCTGCGTGCCAGCTGTATCAAGGCTTCGTCCGTTCATCGACCGAATTTCGCAGAGTGGAAAAGAGAATCTCGCGAGTCAAAAACAGGAATCTCCGTGGAAAAAGATTGAAGGGTTCGTGTAATGGTCGTGTAACCGCTCGTGTGATCCTCGAATATCGCGATGGCTGTTTGATTGTTCTCGCGGTGGCCGAGGAGGAAGGGGAGGAAGGGTGGGCAGAGGGGGTGTTTAGAATTTCATTTCCGGGCATTGGAGGAGACGTCTCCTCCTCAAGTTCACGAGAGACGGGCAACAGCTACGCATCTGTCCGCAGATGCGGAGCAGATGCACGCGCGCGCGATCAACGAGGCCGGGCAATGCGCGTGCGGTCTAATTGCAACCCCAGCATCAAAGGGTGAATTCGCATTGTCGCGAAACTTCATTCATGGCTCCGTTGTTGAACGAGTCAGGGGTGACGGTCGAAGACCTTGTTCCCTCCGGAAGTGGCTGCCCCGTGGACGGAAGCAACAAGTAAAGAATCGGAGGAATGTGCCCACCCCTTTCAACCTTTTTTTCAATCGAACGCGCATTAATTACGCAGCTTGAGAGAGCTCTTTCATTTTCTGCGAGAGAGCAACTCGGCAAACGTTGAAACGTTGTTCTGTTTTCTTCTCATTTTAATTATTACAAATTTTCTCTTCTTCGATTCCGAAGGGATAGAATTTACTTCGACTTCGACCGAGAATATTCCTACTCGAAAAGGCTTTCCATTGATGCTCGTGTTACATGGCAAAAGTGAAAAGAAGAATCGTAAGGAATCGTAAGGAAAGTAACCGACGACGATCCAATCTCTTCAACGCAGAGGATCGTAAGAGGGACGAGATTTTTTTCCGGTCGACGAGATCGACGACATTGCGGTTTTCCTTTCATCGCGGTTCCTCCCAGTTAGGCACACGAAAAATCAGAGGGAGATAGGGGAGCCGTGCCACCTCTCGGGCACGCTTCTCGGAAAATAGGTCCTAAGATCAACCTACCGACAGATGCAAAAATTCATAGGAGAGAATCAATGCGAGGCTGCCTCACCTGTCCACACACTTCTTCGTCTTCTTCTTCTTCTTCTTCGCCTTCGTCTTCTTTTTCTTGTGTTCTCGCGTCCACGACGGAGAAATGGATGGATGGAGCAGGGACGCATTCCGCAGGTTGAAGGAGCTGGCTTCGATCCACGTAGGATAGCGGAGGCTGCGCCGTCTCCTCGGGATCCGAATCCGTACCTGTGTGTCACCTCGACTGTTAGACCCTCTGACAAAAGAAGTCCCGGGCTTTCTTTGTCGGTCCTTTTGCCCGCTTCTTTGTGAATTCCTCTCTATTCAAGGCCGTGGACCATTCATGCTACGCGCGCCGTCCAAGAACGGAACGCGGCAAGTGCGTACTGGCTTGCGTAAATGGCGCACAAGTGTAGAGAAAAAGGACCAGCTTCTCCGGTGGAAAGAACTTTTAAAATCCTGCTCCTACAATGGTGTTTGGCGGGACTTTAAAATCAGCTGTGCTCGTTATTTCGTCGCCGTTTCCTTTTACGTTTTAACGATTTCATACGATTATTTTTATTCGACATATATATATATTTATTTTGGAAACAGAAATCAATCGTGAGTGTGAAAATTTTTCTTTACTCGCGTCAAATTTTCGTACTTCTTTTACCAAATATTATCGTTCAATCATGTGATAATTTGATATAATAAAATCGTATAAATAAAAGCCTCTTTTTGATTCGGTTAATTACGGTCCTCCAATTATTAAGGGGGGGTACAATGCGCGGAGCGATTAAGAGGAAAGGTTTGAGAGGCGTTTACGTTTGAAGCACCCATCCGACAAGCACGAAAGATACTTCCTACTACTCGATGTTTAGAGACGGACCCTTGGCCTAGATGGGTCCTAATTTCGGTGGGCCCTTAAAAGAAAATATGTACTCCCCCCTGCGTGGAGAAGGGGCTAGAGTGCGCAAGGGGCACGCCACGTGTCTCAGCGCGTGCCGGAAATGACCAACCGGATGCAGACATATGAAACGGTCCTTCTCGTTCCGTTCAATCGGGTACGCCTTCGCTTCAACCACCTTTGTTCTTCACCGTGGATTATTCCGCTCATCTCCATTTTTTCACGACGAGTCTCTTCGAAGGATTGCTAAAAGCTAGATGCACCTCTTGATAAAGCGACATCTGTTCTTTTTAAAAGTATCTTTAAAAAAGAAAAAAAAAAAAAAAAAAAAGGAAAAAAAGGACAATGAAAAATGCAATTCTTGAAGACGCAAGCAATAATTCGTCTTTCGTTGATAAAATTAAATCTCAACGATACAGTAAAAAAAGGAGAAAAAAGATTTAAGGAGAAAAAAGACTTTTTTTTTTTTTGGAAGATTAATTTTCAAGGATCAACAGGCGAGGATTTATTTGGTGCACTTGTACGAGGAAAATTAGGCTCGAGAGGGAAACGCGGACGGCATGACACGTGCAGCCCGAAGGAATCTCATGGAAACGCAGAGAGGAAGAAACAAGGTTGTTTAAAAAGGCGAGAGTGCCACTCTTGAACATTTCAACGGAGATGTAACACGATCCTTGGCCTCGGTCTGCGTCGCTTTCGGCGAACGCTTATTAGCAAAGTGCTCGAGGGCGGCTGTACTTGACCGCAGGAAGCGGCCATCTTTTGTTTTTCTTCGCTGGACAAACGAATCCTCACTCGTCTGCGATCTTGATTCCCGAAAGAACCTAGAAAAAAAAAAGAAAAAGGAAAATAAAAATTCGCCAAAGAGAAGCGGCGAGAAAAGTAAGAGTACAAAAAAACGTGTCACGAATTTTTAAACGAGAAAAAAAAAAAAAACAACGAATATCTAATAATTTCAATTCTCCTAACAACTTCTTCCATGGAATTCAATACCCATCAGATCGGTTTTAAAGCGAAATTAATTTAACACCACGAGTTTAGAATTAAGCGGAGCGAAGCTGAACAAACGTGAAAAAAGAAGCAGGAGGAAAGATAACAATGAACTCCTTTGAACTCCGACGCAAGCTGGCCGTCGAAGAAGCGAAACCTTTCATGTAGAAGGCTGGACCTATTTTCGTCTGAATTCAACCCTTGTGCGTGGTGTCGTTGTCTCTGTCTCGGTCCAGATCGACTTTCACCGATGGCACGCGTCCGTTCTCGAAATCTGACTGAAAGGGGGAGGGGGAGAGTTGAAGGGGGGGAGGAGAGGTGACGCACACGCCCCGCGGAAATGCACGCGTCTCTTACCCTTATTATTGTCCGTGCACATGCTCTCACCTCCCCTCTCTCTCTCTCTCTCTCTCTCTCTCTCGTGGTGACCGTTCAATCTCGTATCGATTCGCGACGTTTTCGAATCGATCTATTCTTATTTCTTTGCTTCGCGCTCGTATCATCGGATACCATCGATCCCTCCCTCTCTCTTTTAAGGAGATTCGTTCGCAATTCTTTCTCCCATTCAGACGGATTTCGAACGAAGGTACGATAATACGCCCACGTGACGTAGACCGGACCGTGATGGAAACTCGATATCATTTAGATTCGCATTTCGCATTTCAATCCTCGACTCCTGTTTCTTTGTATTTTTGACTCGAAAGCTTCAAAGAGAAATTGAACACCCTTCTTCCTCGAGAGAACTTTAAATAGACGTGGAAAAGATAATCGTCGTTCTCCATCTCCAACCCTCGAGAGTAAGAAGTCTCTAACGGTTCCTTCGACACCTTCCTTCCCCGAAACTCGATCTCATCCACCCTTCCTCCACCGAGAAACAATCTCCTCCCTCTCCCTCCCTTATCCTCCTTATTCTCCACCTCAAATCTTCAACGGTTCCGTCCTCTTTCGTCTTCGATCCATCCGTCGCGAACGACCCTCCATGGGCCAGAAACAACGCCCATTCCGCCAAAATAAGAAATGAAAAGAAACCCGATCGGGCTTCCCGAAAAGGAATCAAGACGAGAGAATCGATCGGCGACATCGACCCCCGAGAAGCAAGAAGTCTCCGACGTTTCTTATTCACAGCCGGTAATCGGACGCACGTGACCTCGACCTCCAACTCGAAGGTTTTCCGGTGCGCGAACAACGAGAGGGGCGAGGATCTCGTCGTTCAACGTCGAGGCGAGACATGTGTCGTCCCAAGACGTCTTCTCCTCCTCTCCTCTCGGAGAAGGAAGGAGCGGAGGAACAAGGGAGGATGATGGCCCCGGGATGGAGGCCAGACGGAGAAAGAGGTACCCCGCCCCCGCTCGTGTGGGGCACGCGCCCGCCACGAACCGAGGGGAGTCCACACCTGCCGGTGCCGCTCGCATTGTGAGCGAGAAAAGCCGGCGGCCAACCCCTCCTAGACAAAACTAGACCCCCGTGTAGGGGCTGCTCGAGCCAGCCAGCCAGCCAGCCAGCATCTGCTGGAATCTGCGACGAGGGATGCGACGAGGGCGATAGGTTATTATTGGCATTGTGCCGTTGGCCCGTGTACACGCGCACTCAGACACGCAAACCAAAGGGGGGGGTGACATGTGTGCACGTACGCGGAATACGCTTGTTACGCGCGTGTACCTGGGAAGCGCATGTGTCGCAGCCCGCCGATGGACCTAAAAAGGTGCACATGCATCTGTCCGCGTTTTGCGTGCATCGGCACCCAACAGTGGAGGGCTACCCCCTCACCGATGATGTTTCACGGTGTCTAAAAGCCACCCTCTCCCCGAATCGGTGTCCATCGATGCGTTCTCTGTATCGGCTTTTAACGGTCCCGCTCCATGGCTTTTAGGGATGTTTGGGTTTGGAAGGTGGAACGCGGAGGGGGCTGGAATTTTTGGAATGGTGCGCGTTGACAAATCGGAGGATCTGTTGGGTTGCTTTTTTTTTCTTTTTTCTTTTTTTTTTTTTTTTTTTCTTTTAGAAGAGGGGTTCGCGGGAATTTCTTGGAAATGGGTTTCACGAGTGGATTAACGAGTAAGGGTGAAATATCTTTCGACCCTTTTCGTGGAATAGTTTCGTCTTTTTCTCTGGAGAAGTTTTGGATTATTATTCTTTTTTATTTGGTTTTCACCTGATAAGATAATCATTAGATCAGATCACGTTGAACAGATCACTCTTAATATCGTATAATTATCTTAAATCTGGTGTTCGAGCATCCCGTATCGCACTCGAAATCGAAGAAAGGAAGGAACGATGAGAAAAAGCGGTTACGAGCTCCGAAGCATGGAATAATGAGCCGGCCCCTGTGGCGAGGTTATAGCGCTCGAATCGCGTAATTCAATTTTATTCGATTCGATTCTCACGGCACGGTTGAAAGAGAGTGAAGTAGCCTTGCTCGTGAAACTCTTTCACCGTCCCTTACACGCCACGGTGTAACGACGACAGGTATGACGCGTATATACGAAACTAACGAGAAGAAGAAAGAAAAGAAACGGTTGTTGATCGTTATTAGGGCGATGGACGATGATTGGCGTGAGTGAGCACTCGAGAAACGATTCTTCCGCTGGAAGGAGGAGAATTCTCCACGTCTCGTCTCCCTCTCCTCGTGGAGACGAAATTATTGCCTCCTTAGTCGCGGGGAAGAAGAATTAAAAAGAAGAAAAAGAAAAGAGAAAAAAAATACTACCCGTATATAAATCGCGCCGGAACTCTAAAGTATCTAGATCGTCGCCGGTGTACGTACACCATTATTCCACGTGCACCTGGCCACTCGAGAGCGCTATAAAGATTTGCAATCACCTCCGTTTACACCACTGCCACTGCTTTTGTGACCACCCTTCCTTCGGGGTCACCAAAGGAATCGAGATTTCCGTTGCGGGCCCGCTAATCTTCCGATCCCTCCATCATTGTTTCACCTGACTGACGGATGAACGGATTCGTGTATTATAACGGATGCAAGTAAATTAAATGAGAAGATTTGTGTTTTTCGTTTAAATCCATTCTTCGATCGAATCACGAAGAGATAATTTATTCAAAGAATATTCCCAACCATTCTTTCCAAATATTGTTCTCAAGTCGTTCGATTCAACAAATTAATTCGTGGATAGTTTAAAAGTCACTATATCTCAAACCATCCGACAAAATTTGACGAAACAAAACTATCAACCAAGATCCTAGTCCATCATTGTTTCACCTGACTGACGCATGAACGGATGCAAGTAAATTAAATGAGGATCGAAGATTTGTGTTTAAGTCCATTCTTCGATCGAATCACGAACGGATAATTTATATATTCAAAGAATATTCCGAACCATTCTTTTCAAATATTATTCTCAAGTCGTTCGATTCAACAAATTAATTCGTGGATAGTTTAAAAGTCACTATATCTCAAACCATCCGACAAAATTTGACGAAACAAAACTATCAACCAAGATCCTAGTCCATCATTGTTTCACCTGACTGACGCATGAACGGATGCAAGTAAATTAAACGGCAGAAGATCGATCGAAGATCTATGTTTAAGTCCATTCTTCGATCCTTTAATAATGATCGATCGAATCACGAAGGAATAATTTATTCAAAGAATATTCCAGAACCATTCTTTTCAAATATTATTCTCAATATATATTTCTAGTTCGATTCAACAAATTAATTCGTAGATAGTTTAAAAATCACTATATCTCAAACCATCCGACAAAATTTGACGAAACAAAACTATCAACCAAGATCCTAGTCCATCATTGTTTCACCTGACTGACGCATGAACGGATGCAAGTAAATTAAACGGCAGAAGATCGATCGAAGATCTATGTTTAAGTCCATTCTTTGATCCTTTAATAATGATCGATCGAATCACGAAGGAATAATTTATTCAAAGAATATTCCGAACCATTCTTTTTAAGTATTATTCTCAAGTTATATTCTCAAGGATAGTTTAAAAATCACTATATCTCAAACCATCCGACGAAACAAAACTATCAACCAAGATCCTAGTCCTCAACCTCTATTCCCTCCATTTTCTCGAATCCATCGATCAATTCCCCAATTTCCCCCAACACTTCTCTTCGTAGAAATTGGCGTTATGCAACGCGCGCACAATCACGCTCCCGTTTTTCGTAGGTGTGCGTGCGGCATGATCGATAGCCGCAAAGCGTATTAGGCCAGCCCACGTGTCGCGTCCGGGAACTTTCTTCCCAGAATGTTGCACGCTTTTCTTTCGCGTTCCGAGGATCGGTGAAACCGCTGTTAACCGCCACACCGGTATAATTAAGTACCCAGCGCAGGATAATCATTTTTACACGTTCGTACATACGACTGGCCTCCTTCCACCAACCATCGTCATCGTCGTCGTCTCGATTGAATCGTTCCCCTTATCCAGATCTCGCCGTGCTTTGTCCAGGTTATGCAAGTTAGTCGGGTGCAAACTGAGTCTTTGGCGCATTAAACGCGTATGATTGATAGCCGAGAAGGGTATTAGGTGAACGGGCGCTACCGTGGCAGCCCTTTGGAGAAACTGTCTGCGTGGAAGGGAACCGAATGGAGAAAGCAGATCTTTGCGAATCTGGGATCGATTCGACGTTAAGCACCGTGCACACGTGGCCGATCGATCGGTCCATTAGACGGTTGTCACGGAACGGGAAGAAAGAGAGGAAACGGTGTCGTTGGCGTTTGTTACACGAGTACTTGGCCCGTGTTAGCAAGACACGTTAGCGTTTCCACCAAGTTTCGCGTCTCACTGCCCGGCGAATTTGTAACGTCACGCGTCCTCGGTGTTTCAGATCGGTAGACGGATCGGTTTTGATCGGATCAAGGAGATTCGTTGAATCTCGATTGCTCGAAAGTAATTTGTTTGCCGCGTGTGTTGACACGGGGCCGAGGTGAACCGGTTGTGGGAGGCGGTACAACGTTTCTAAACTCTTATCTTTTAAATTTCGTTCGGATCTCAAGTGGAAGTGGGAATTGTCCCGATGCAGCAAGGTCATCGAAAGTTCTTGATACATTGTTACGAGTTAGAGCTTAGCTTTAGTAGGAAGTTGATTTTTGTTAATCCTCTTTAGTAGGGGTACACTTTTCGAAACTAGGAGGACGATAATTAAATACAGTAAAAACTTGTGAATGAATCCAAGTGTCGTGATATTTAATCATCTTCGATATATACGAAATATCATCTCTTAACTATATCGTGTATATTCTCATTCTCAAAACGATATCGTGATTTCTTGAATGTTCAAAAATAGATTGAAAAACGCATCCTTTTTTCAATGTTTCTCTAAAAGTAACGATAAAATCGTTCGAGAGCAATCGAGAGCCACTTTCTCCCGTTATTAACAATTTCCATAATAATAATTCAATAATCCGGAAAACTATCGAATCGCTACGAAAATCGCTAAAGTTGAACGTTATCCAAATCCGTTTCGAGGATGGTCCCCCGAAGTAGGAAGAAGGAGGAAGATGCACGGTGTTGCGGTCGTGCGCTTCCATTTATGGGCGAACCTTAAGGCGGTTTGTCGGCTAGACGTAGGTATGCGATCGTGGAACAGGCTGCTAGGTCGGCTGAGGAACGAGCTCGAGCCCACGCCGCAACAGCGAGCCGCGAAGCAATTGTCCTTAGCGGCTGGCTGGCTGGCTGGCTGACTGCCTGTCTGGCTATTACGCCGGCGCTGATAGGAGGATTGTCTTACCCGGTGTTGTCTAGGTGTTTAAGAACCGCGCTATTATGTTTCTCGCCGTAGCCAGGGAAGAGGAAGGAAGGTGGACACGGTGGACGGAGGCGGCCGAGTGTGCGCGATAGCGAAACGGAGACGTGAAGTCGGTTGGAAGAGAAAGGTGGATGGACAGAGTCGAGAGAAGAGAAAACGAGAACGGAGCAAGAGCCATGGTGAGTTACGAGCGCGAGAAAGGAGAGACACTAGTGCTCGTTAATGAGAGGCTGAGATAGCTTCTTGGGTCGCCGAGGTATATCCTTCCGGTATACGTGGGGGGAAATGGACTAGAGAATATAGGTGGTCGTATAATTTGAAAATCACGAGAATAATTTCGAATCGAGATTCGAACCGATATGACAATTGACAACGGGAGGAATCGAGTTAATTTCGGAGTAAAAGAAGGAAATGATTAAAATCGTTCGTCGATTTATCGAGCACCCTTTGTCCCGGAATTTTTGTAACGCAGTGTAACTCAACAAAAGGTGTGTAAATTTTCTAAGATATCTATCACGGAGGAAACAGTCGCAGAGGAATTATAATTAGAGTAAATGAAACCATCATCGATCGAAGCGCGAAATTCTCTTGTATCGTTCCTCGACTTTCTATCAGAGAGAAACAGAGAACGAGCAATCTTGTAAGGATGAAAGTGGAAAGTTACAAAGTATCAGCGACGATATGTAAAGAATGTAAAAAGCAGGAGCAGGTAGACTGGAAGGCTTTCGAGTCGCTACGGATGACCGCAAGAACCGGAACCGAGGCGGTCGAGGAGCGGGAGAGCGTAAGCTCGCGCGAGAAGAGCGTAATCTCATTGGCCACGGCGAGACGGCGGTGCCAGTGATCCGCGCGTTCATCTCCGCGCTTCCGACTCGAGCCGCATTGTCCGTGCCCGTAGATTTACTGCGTTTTTTTCAGATTTACGATTTTCGTCCCGCGTGTAGGGGAGATCGTAACTCCTCGGCCACCCCCGTGTCGTTCCTTTCATTTCTTTTTGATATTCAACCGACTCTCTCTCTAGAAGGAGAAAGAGAGAGAGAGAGAGAGAGAGAGCTTTCGTCTCACCGTGTTAATTCCGCTCCGGATATGAGAAACTGGGATTTATCGTGGGTAGACGATAGGCGACACGCTTTGAAACAGGGTCACGTGGAACAATTGAATATTCATGGTCTGGGAGAGAGAGGAAGGGGGAGAGAGAGAGAGATGATGGTGATTCGATTTTAAAATTACAAGTTCCCGTTAGATGGAGGTGTGGGTAGTTGCGGAGAGAGATGGTTTCGTTTAGCGTGAGGTATCGAGGGAATATTTTTCGGATGTTTGAATATCGATGTACGGTTTTTGGAAGACACTGTTACTGACCGGAACCGTTGCATGCGGTTTCATTGTGCTCGCGCGCCTCCTCCGCTTCAGCTGTGGTCCAGCGGAGACAGCTGATGGCACGTGCTCTCTGCACGGCCATCGATACCGAGTGGGGAGAAGTGTTTTGCGCGCTGCAGTCCGTGGTGCAATGGTGCAATACCGGGATATACTGCGAGATCGCAAGGGTTCTCAATTCCCTCTCCTCACCCCGATTTGATGATTCCATTTCTCAAATTTTATTTTCTTCTTCTTCTTCTTCCTCGTTCATAATTATAAACGCTTCGTATCTTCCCTTCTCTCGTATACAAAATTCACTGAGTATCAAATTTATTCTCTTCTCTTGTTTTCTTCGAAGATATTTAATAACGACGATCGATTGAAAATTCGCTTCCCTCTTTCTAAAAATTCTTCGAAATCGAGTAAGGTCTAGATCAGAATAGTCTAAATTAGAATAATAAAACGAATCTAGAAAAATATTTAAAAATCGTATTCGATTTTCATCGGCACTTTATAACTCCGTGAATCACGAGGATCCCCGCGATGAGAACCGCGGCGCACAACAGAGTCGCGTGGTGGCGACCGTTCTCATCACCTGCCTTTTCCGCGTACAATAGAGCGAGAGTACACTCGTTCGACTAGGTGAGCGAAGGTACGGCATCCCCATCGCCATCCCGAGCACCCCTCTTCTGCCGCATACAACCTCATTATGTGTTGGCTGCACCCTCCGAAGCCCCGTGGCTGTTTGGCCGTATGGGTGACACTTACACAACTGCGCTCCTCCTTGTCCACGGGGGAACCCTTCGTCGGGACACGGGAAACACGATCACACATGCAGCCAGGCAAGCAGCCACGAGGTACAGAAAGGCAGAGATTGACAATGCAGGGGGCCCACCTGCCCCCTACCCCAATCTGGACACGCGCCCCGCGCCAGCACCTGGTTCTTCTCGTCAGGATCCTGTGCTACCGTCCGTCTCTACCATTTTCGCCGATTTATATGCGTCTCTTCATCCATTTCCTCTTACTCGTTTGTATTTCGTTCGAATTTAGACGAGAGAAATTATAGGATCGTAGGATCCTTGATCAGGATCTTTTCCTCGTTAATTTTTTTCCAGCAAGCTACAAAGTCTAAAAGACAAAAATTGTTGCGATTTATATCCATTTCTTCATCGATCTTCGTTGGAATTTAAGCGAGAGAAATTATTCGTCCGTACCAATTATCAATTGATCCTTTTCTCGTTTATTTTTTCCCAGTGTCTCGTCAAGTCTGAAAACACAAAAATTGTTGCGATTATTCGTGGATTCTTACCTCGATCAATATTGATAGCCCACATTGAGATATTAGATTTTTTCTTTGTTCGAATGATTCAAATTTAAACCGAAACAAATATAATAATAATAATCGGTGTCGAACGTCAATAATAGTCGCGCGATAATTATTCGATAATAAGTTGTGGCGTGAAATTGATTTCACGTATAAATCATTTTAAACAATTTCATCGGTATCGATTCAACGACGCCAGTCTCCGCGATACTCGAACCAGATAGGAAGGAACATCGATGCATCCTTGTTCCGATAGCGCTGTTCCACGACCGTTCATAAAACCGCGCCGATATCAGGTTCCCGAGGCCGACACACGGGCGGCCTCCTCTTCTTGGCCTCCGCTCCTTTTCTTCCTGTTTCGCTCTTTGCACGGACGTCAACTCGCGGCGATCGCCATGACGCTAATACTATCGTGACGTCCATCAGGATTATCAATCCACGGCAACGAAGACGAACACGTCCTAGAACGGAACGAAGCCGTCGCGGGCGACAGGGACGGGCGAAAGAAAATCGAGAGCGATCCTCTCCTCGGCCGAGTCATTGTTCCCCGCCCTCGATGAACGTGGCACCGGATAAACCAACTCGATTCATCCGGTCCTGTTTCCGAGAAGAACAGGCGTATACGTGGCATGCAAATTAATTTGTATAGCTCGGATAGCAAACTCGGATCTCTAGCCATCGATGTGTTCGTTATTACGACTGTTGAACGACGAGGAAATTTTTCTATTTTTGTTTAAAAATAGATCGGACGAAGGTTTTCCGAGAAACTGATGCAATATGGTAAATTGGGTGGGATTGAATTACGTTGATTAACGTAATTTCATGGTTTTAAATTAATCCAAAATTCTTTTTCCTCGAAGAGAATATATATATATATAAGAAAAAATAAACATTTACCATTGAAATGTGATAGGATACGAAAATTTTTCAAGTCCTTTCCATTCGTTTTTTGTTAAAATTATTCTTCGCGTTACTCGTTTACATTAACATTCGTGTGCACACGATCTATCGAAGAACGGTTTTTGTAAAAAAAGAAAAGAAAAGACCGCAATGTTTCGAACGATATTTCCACGAAAGCTTGGTCGATCAACAATGTCGGTTAATTTATTGGAAAATTATACGACGAAGGGAACGGTAATCAAGGTGTTAATAAAAATCATGTTCGCTTACGATCGCAGTCCGTCAATGCAGCGGTGCGTGCTCGAATTGCATAACTGTGAAAATGCGTTTAGCGATCACGGCTAGCGACGCGTACCATTCCGGACCACCTTGATCTTTGTCACGGGACGTGGCGGGAGGAGGTTCAGGGTCGGTCTGCATTCTTCGCGTCGGTTACTCCCATTATGAGGGGATCGCGACCTCGAGCCGATATCACCCGTCGTCGTTCGTGCACAGGTACACGTGTTGGATAATTACGATTCTTCCTGCACGACTTTGCGATTTAACGGGCTTCGATCCGATTCCCCCTCCCTTTCCCCCCGCATTCCATCCCATTCCATCCATCGTTTCGATGTCGTTCGCTTCGTCGTTCCAATGTTTTTCCCGAATAACAATTTCGTGTCATCGATGGAATTTTATTATTCGTCGCTTTGAAATTTTCGAAGCGAAGAGAGGAGAATTTTAAAATATTCCAAGAAGATTGCGAAATTTTTAAAACTTTTTCAAATAATGATAAAAGAAAGCAAAGTGTTAAAGTTTTTTAAGCACCGTAGAAATAAGAGAAGGGAAAATAACTCTCTCCGAACGGGCCAGCCTTAACAATACAAATTTCCCTTCGCAGTGCATCATCAGGTTCGTTCGCGATCAGGTTTTCCCGTATCTATCGGGGCACGAGTTTCGTTGAATGAGACCCGATGTACCGTTTCTGGGTGCTCATTTTTATTCCATGGCCCGAGGCTCGACCTTTGGGGGGATGGATGAAGCCCCTGTTCCCGAGCCCGATCCAGCTGTTCCCAGCGAGAGGGAGAGAGAAAGAAGGTGTAGAAACGGGATCCAGTGTTTGTTCAGATTTGGTTAATGTCGGCACATACGACGTTTTACCTTCGTCACCGTGGCGGAGGGACTTATTATGAGGGCCCAGGCCTCCTCGCGTACGAGCTTCCGGCTAGGACGATCCTTCACCCCTTTTTTTCTATCGCGTGCCCCGCGCCATTGACTCCGACAGCAGCCCAAAGGGATTAGGCGGTTACGTATGGCGAGCGAGCATCGTCCTCTTCCCTCTTTTCACGTCTTCCTCTCTCGACACGCCACTTTTCCAACCGTTTTGATTCGCGTTGCTGGGAAAGATGGCTGTCTTTTGATTAATTGGTAACCGAGAATGCGATGAAACGAAGAAGATCAGAGCGTAGGTATAAATTTGACTCATTTTTTTCATTTTCGTTCGAAAGGAATGGATAATAGTAATTCTCTTCTTCGAACGTTATATTGGTTACAACTCGAGTTCATTTTTAAATCAATTATTTTAAAATGAAAAGTATCCTCAGCTTCTTCTTCTCTCATATCAAAAACCTTCATTTTCCAAATATAATCTTTATAACGATCTTTCAAATTTTCAAATAAATTAAATTAAATCCAAATTAAATATTCTATCGAGTCGATAAACTACTCTCGTCCAACCCAAAAACTCTGGAAAATTTCGCAATATATTCTTCAAGTATTAACGACCTTGGAATGGCGCGATCTTGAACGTTGATCCGATTTCCGGAATACCTGGCTAGGTCGCGGCCGAAATCATACGGGGCCGTGTCAGAGCCGGATGAATGACAAATTTGGCAGGGTGCAGGGCAAGGAGAAAAATCAAAAGTCTCGTTGCGCAGGTGTCCACGGGCTGAAAGGTATATACACGGACGGCAGGTACCTTTCGGCTCGGCTGCCTTCATTGTACTCGCGGCTCACAAAGTGCCTCTGCACGAGGACCGATCCTGAATGGATCGAGTTAAGGTCCACGAGGTTGCGTCTTTGACGAGGCTCTCCTCAGCCCTCCTCCTCCCTACCTACCCCGAACGAACACGGTGAGCGCGCTTTTAAACTTTAAAAGGAACGGGACGACCGTTCCAACCGAGATTTCCCTCGCGACAATCGATTCCCTATTTTTCAGATGTATTTTCGAGAAAGGTGTACCTGAGCCGGGATCAGTTTCGATGAAATCAACCTCGCGTTCTATTCTTCTCTCGCGCATCTATTCCTACACTTGAATTTTTCTATCTTTTTTGGAGTCAATCGTTTATCTGGATAGAGTTGATTTTTATTCCATGTCGAGCTATGTTCGTAAAAATTTCATGTTTTTAAATTTGATCTTTTTATTACAGTAGATATTGGATCGTTTTGAATTTCGATATTGAATTACAATTAAGAGTCTCGTTATTGGATGAAAATCAATTTTTAAATTCCAAAGAAATATCTTTCGTTGCTTAAGAAACGAAAAAAGTGAAATGGAAATGAAATTGTACAATTTAATTTAATTTCTTCCCATTAGAGATTAGTATATGCGTTGTTTATATATAGGATAGACGAGGAAAAATTCTTGATTCTTGCAGGCGAATTCAGGTGCAGGAATCACATGTCGCGTTACGTTTATACTCGCAAGATCGCAACACAATGGGTTTGACGCATAAAGACCTCCCTTCCGATCCCTGAGGGATGGCCGCTCAGGAAAGCGTGCCATTCCCCGTCAGCTGCTACCTTCTTCCAATCATGGAATACGTTGAATACGTTCCCGGAACCAGGTATATCGAATCCCAAATAAATGGTTCCGGAGTCAAGATCGTGGCACGTATGCGAGCGTTTCTCGAGTATCGATTTTTATCCAACGATGAACACTAAAAAACTACCCTTAAATTAATAGAGAAACTCATAAATTGTAATTTATGAAATAAAATATTTTTCCAAAGAGAGTGGAAAAGGAAATTTCAACATCCTTTTCCCCCTTTCTCTTTAAATTTCGAACTTTGTAAATTTTCTAAATTTAGAAAAATATTAAAATAAAAATTCTATCATATCAAGTATTATTTCGCCACAACCGAATTCATCCCTCCGATCCTGCCAACCACTATTTTCTCTAATCGCGTTATCCACGCAGAAAACAATCCAAAACTTATCGCCACTTAATTTTCCGTTACTCTGGCGTTGAAACGGTAGTAAAAAAAAAAAAAGAAAAAAAAAAAAAAAAGAAAAGAAAATGCGGAGGCAAGACGGTTGGCAAAGATGAGAGAGGAGAGGATAGGTTGAAACGCGTGGAATCGCAGCGTTTTTACGATCACGCTCCCCTACGTGAAGGCTCCATCGGAGACATCGCGGAGACATTGGGGTGAATTTATAGCGGGACTTTTACGACCGACCTATTTCAACCTCGTGCTACAGACCCGTTCCACCGAATATGAGACCAACGGACGGAAACATTGTGCTGCATTTCGTATCTCGTGCGACTCCATTGTCGGCCGCCATGCATCTCGAGCAACATCGTAAAATTTTGTATTAATACTTTGCAGCCCGGCGCGGATTACTCGCTCTAGCTACCTTGAGAATTAAACCTGTCAGTCAGTCCGCTCCGGTGGCTCTACACAGCTCTACACAACAGGCTGTTTCAAAGGGAACGCGCACAAAATAAAATTTACATGCCTCCGTTTCTTCTATCTTTCATGTCGTAAAATCTGCGAGATTAAAATTAAATCTTCTTACTGATTGTACAGAGCGGTTCGAAGAAAGAGAGTATCACAACTAATTAATATCGAAGAGTCATTCCTTCTATTCTATTTAAAATGAAATTAAAACTTTCTACTTTTTTTTTAGAACAAGTGGCAGAAGTATACGCCTTCATCCTTTCCTTCATCCTTTCGATTATAAACCATATTATATACAAAACTCTAATAAACCGTACTCACCCCTCCACACAAATAATTTCTCAAAATCAATTAATATCCTCCTATACAGATAGATTCAACGATCGTGCATCGTTCGAGTCATTCCTTATTCCCCGACACGTTTTAGAAACGTTTATAAATCGGTGTGAAACGTGCGGCGTCAGCGGCATTAGAATAATTCCGGAGCCGAGGGTGTAGCAAGCGAGAGGCGCGCGAGCAGCTACACGGTAGCCTCCATTAATACCGTTCCACGGGGAAATAATTGACCTGGCTGGGTGGACGGTGCGGTGGCTGGCCCCGCTTGGAAATCGGACTTGTTGTTTGCCCGTGTAAAGGCGCAACGGTGCCTCCGCGATAACATCTAAAATCCGCGCCACCGAATCGACTCCCCCTCCTTCCTCTTCGACTTTCGACGCTCCCTTTTTGCCACCGCGCGAACGATGGCCGAGTCTCCAAGCTGTACGAGATCGCCAGATGTGGATACAGAGATGAGAGAATTTTCTAATCTGAAGTGAGAGAATTTTAGGGTAAGAGAATTCTTGGAATTTTAATGTCTAAATTGACCGATGAAAATCGACCGATTTTGAGACGTTAATAGGCTAGTTATTTCTCGTGAAAATATATTTGTATATCTATATATTATAATAATGTATCTAATATAAAAAAAAGGCGTTAAAAAGATAACTCGAAGAGAACTACGATTTCCATTTCTCCATTTTTTAATTTTACCATCGAGATGAAGTTCGGTTGCAATTTAGTAATACGATGTTACGTTATCGAAGAGCAAAAAGTCAGCTTGCATACGTAATACCTGGTATCTGACCGGAAATACCGGAAATAGGTGTCGAGGGGGTTAATCGTTCCCCTTCCAGATCGCAATCATCAACGAAGAAGCTCGCTCATTTATCATAATTTATGTAGAACACCTTTGGATTCTCTTTAACAGATACCATCTCGAGCGTCACTCTTAATTAACCATCTTATTTTCATACCGTGTCCCATACAATATTCATAATCACAATTAAAAGAAAAGAAAAAAAAAAAAACGAAAATTAACATTCTGTTACTTCGACGATACTCGACACAGCTCGATGATCCTCTGGAGACGAGGTAACCGGTCTCTGACGCTCATCAGATTAAATTCTTCCTATTTCCGTTTCTTTTCCATCCATAACGATTAATCGATTGACTCGTGTCGTTGACGAGTACTCGCTCGTTCCTTCGACTGGAGATCCATCCGATTGGATCGAAACTTTCGGAATTTTTTATTTCCATTCGGTCGCGGGGGTAGTCAGTCGTTGGATTCGAACGCGTGAAAATATCTCTGTCGGTGTGAAAAATAAGAGAAAATAGAAGGAGACGGGGATCGACGAAAACATCGGGACCAAGATCTCCCGGCAGTGGAGATGAATGCGCCGATTATCACGGCCGGTAATGTTCTCGGAAGCATGAAGCGGCGATGCTTCTGGGCCCGTTCAGTGTCGCCTTAGGCGGTCCTCACACAGCTCTCGTTTCTCACTTGGAGAATTCGTTAACGTCTTCCGATCTGAACGTCGATTAATCGAAAGTGAACATGAGAAAGAAATATTTTCGTCCCCGTTCGTGATAAATCGTGAAAATAATATACCATTTAGATCGAAAGGCATAGGGAAGGAATCGTTGTTAGAAAATAGCAGGAAGAACATAAATTCTTGTAAAAACTTTTGCGAACGAAATTTCTGGATCTAAATAAAATAAAAAGAAAAATATTAGAAATCTTTAGAAATATTTAAACGATAAAAATCTGTACGAAATTAAAAGATTCACCATCGTTGTCTAAAATTCTTCCTCCGCTCAAAATATCCCGTACACGATGTGCACAATGTTCGTAGGCACTATGCACATGGAGAAGAATCACGACCAGGTTATTACGGATCGATTGGAGGAGGGCATTCCTCGCGTGGTCGAAGGCCACGGTTAAACCGAATGGACGGGGAAAACGATCGAGCCACTTATTCTAACGATGGCCGGTGGACGGTTTTCGGTGTGAAGCTTGGTTAACGGTGCTCAGCATTCGCCGAGTCGGGTTAAGTCCGGTCCAGGTGCCGCCTGCTATGCCAGCCGGTGAGATGTTGCTCCTGGTGGACCTGATCGAGCTCGCTCGTGCCATTGACCGCCATTGACTCCCCCACGTACGACACATTGCTCGACGTGTCCGCCATGCCGGCTTGTTCCTCGAGTTACCTCTTACCCGCGTCGATCCGACGTGGAAACCGTGCATTTTTCGAGAGGATCCACGGTGATATCGATCCGGCCATTTCGCAGCGATCGTCGTGGCTCACGATCCCAAGATTCGAGAATCGCGATCGATATCGATAACCATTTCCACAACAATTCCAGCAGATGTTCATCCTTTTCTTACTTCGTTCGATTCCTCTCTCAATTTTTCGAAGATCCTTTTGGTGTTGGAGAACTTTTCGAATAGAGATGCTTTTCGACGTAATTAAATCGGAGTTAATCAACGTGTGATTAAAAAAGAAGTGTTAGGATCGGTGACAACCCTTGTACCGAAAACTTTTCTTCGTCTTTCACTTTTCCACGTTACAACTGCTATTAACCGTGTCAAATGTTACCAAATATCGAGCTATGATTTAAATCTCTTTTAATTTTTCTCTCGACTACGACGACGATGTAGCATGGACGACACGTATTCATTATCAGTGTAGAGAATCGTAACAGGGATCGATCACGAATAACGGAGACGGTAAACGAAATTAATGAACATAACGTGATCGAGGATGGACTTATGGACTCTTAATAACTCTGGGAGACCCATTACGGACACCTTTCGGATCGACGGATCATTCGTCATCGCTCAATCGTCCGATCGATCCAATTACGGCCTGTGTAGCGCCCGATCATCCGGCGACTTGTTCATCTATAGCGCTCGTATATTGTAATCGACTAATCGAGAGGCGCGCACGATGACGTCGAATGATCGAAGCCGAAGAGAGAAGAAGAAGAAGAAGAAGAAGAAGAAGAAGAAGAAGAAGAGGAAGAGGAAGAAGAGAAAGAAGAGAAAGAAGAAAAAAAGACGCTTTGGCTACTTTTCTTCATCAACGATCGCTCACAATGCTTAAAGTTTAAACGATTACGTACATCTTCTTTGTGCCGTTAAAACTGTACGTTTCGAATTCGTTACGTGAATTGTCGTTACAACAATGCGTTAATTATGGACGAAAGAATCACTCGATTCTTCCTCTTCCTGACTATTTTTGCCTTTCTGCCGAATCGTTCTCTTTTTATATTCCTTTATATTATTGACGCGTATCGTAAAAAGTCTAATTCATCCTTTTCAACGATCGATCGTGGCATTTAAGAGTATCTATTTTCAAGTGAAATTTCAAGTCGAAATGATGTTTCTCTTCTCGACCAACGTTCGACGCGTGATATTTTCGAGTATTAAAATTTTTCAAAATTTTTTGAATAAAATTTCACATAAAACATCGTTCCTAATTATTGCTGAGCTTTTCCATTTTTATCGAACGAAAGAAATGGGCGAAATGTAAAATGTTAAAATGATCCACAGAGCCACACACTATAATCTTAAAATTGCAGAGATTTCCGAGGACGAAAGCTCGTCGAGTTAGTTTCGCGCGATCGGAAGAGGTTTGTTTTTTTTTTCGCGCAAAGTTTCGGGGATTTTCGTTAGGAAACACGACACTTCCGGAAACCGAGACGGCCGACGAAGTCGTCTTTCACGGCGTTGTTTCGCCGCGTGGGCGTACCGAAAGTTCAGTACGGCCATATCGTAAGGGACGCTTTAAATATATGTTGCCACATAAACCGTAAACCTGCTCGACCGTGCCGGTAAGCCGAATCCACCAAAACAAAACAGAACCTGCTCTTTCTTCCACGCTCTCCCGGAAACCCGCTCCAACTCGTATTGCGCGCGCTCGCAAGAATCGCTCGCGCGATCGGTGGGCGTCGAAAGTGAAACGCGGACCCGATTCTCCGCGGATCCTCGCCATTTCAATTGTCCCCGTGATAAATTGTCTTAGATACCATTGATCTATCCTCACTGTCCGTTGAAAATATTTGAATCGTAGATCTCGCGCCACCATGATCGGAGAGTCCAATTTTTACGCTCAGATGTATTATTTCTGATATTCGTGCGTGAGGCTGGAAATAAAAAAATAAAAAAATCACGAAGGCAACGTTGAAAGTTAAAAAAAAGTAAGATCGGAAAATCTTACGTTTCGTTTAATTTATAATCACCGTGATTATATTCCACGATCTACAACACTTCGACTTTACTCTTAGATCATATTGCGCCAATCCTCCTCAATTCCATCCGTTTCCATAATTTACACCAACCATAAACTCCGACAATTCAAAGCGCTCGACGAAAAGGAAGACGATTTTATTTCGAACGCGCAAATCTGTACAGCTTCATCAAAGGCAACGAAAGGTTCTAACCACGGTTTCTAAGCAGCCGCGATCGCGGCGCCTCGATCGGCCAAGGTTTCGCCTTCGTCCAAATTTGGAGGAATTCTATATGGTCGGAACGAGAGCCGCACGCCGCTGATTTATCGGTAATTTAGCCGAAGCAACCGACAAGGGGAACATAAATCCTGTATCAGCGGGTTTACATCGGTGGACGCGCGACGCGTGTCGCAACCATTTCACCATTGGCGGTGTATATTGGAGCAGGTTCTAGGTTCGACCTAGACGGATCTGGGATCTCGCCATTTCGTCCAACTTTTCCACGTGGTCGCGCCGCTAAATTGACTTTCTAAGGTAATCTCGCTAGTTGGTGGTAGGGGAAAGCGTCGTGGCTAATTGGACGGAGGGGCGAGAGAATGGGAGGGAAAAAGATCGGATATGATCTCACGACCCGAACCGATCGAATACCGGTGAAAAGAGGTAGAGCTGGTAATGAGATTTTCTAACCGTGGAAACACGGCACGGTAACGAGACAACGACGACGACGACGACGACGACGACGAGAGAGGACGAGAGAAGAGGGCGTGTGCACGAGTGTTTTATTAAGGTCCCCGTGGTCACGAGGCCTCTCCCTCTCGCTACAACAGGCGAGATCGGATCAAAGTGTTTCGGTGGCCGATGACTCGCCCTGCCGCACCATCGTGTGGCGAGCTCATTAATTCAAATAAATCGCTTTATGCATCGCCGCGATCTCGAAACGGCGCGCCGCGGAGAAAAGAAAGCGCCGGTTCCCGACGCTTAGCCTGACCAAGACGAATGGAATAGCTCTCGCGCGTCGGGTCCTCCTTATCTCCGATGCATTCCTCTCGAACCTTGCCCTCGTGGTTACCGCCTTCCGCGCCCCCAACGCGTTATCCATTTGTGAAAGGAGACGAGGCTGATCGAGTGTTCGTTGCTTTACTTCGGGTATTCGATCGACGAAATTCAATTCCACTCGGCGGAAGTGGAAAATGTGAAAAGATTCTCTCCTCTCAAATTCGGCGAAACGAAATTCACACCGATGTCGATCACGAATCTTTCTTCGAATCCGATAGTTTGTCTAGCAGTTCGTATCCGAGAAACGGATCGCGCGACACATAAGTTTTATTAAGCGACCGCTTCTGCTAACTAACGAGCCGGTAATCGAGTCGGTAGGCTCGAAGCTAGCCGCAATAAGACGAAATCTTTCGGTTGCATGTGCGCAAAGTCGGCCTCTCTGCAATCTGGCATCTCGTGTCTGCGGGGGCGTGCGCGACGCAACCGCGCGCGCGTGTACGCACGATACGCATCTTGTGCACCGTAGCGAGACGCTCGAGCATCCTCCGAGCCGCTTCACTTTCGAAAACGAAAACATCCCACGGATCTTCTATTCGATAGGCGCGCAACAGCCTCGAGAGCCCTAGATAAAAAACAAGAATTAAATCCGAATGCAAAAGAGAAAGAGAAAGAAAATCAATTTTTGTTGAAAATTTTTCACGAATGCATAAACTTTTATAGTTTTAATTATTGATAATATAACGGAAATTTTATAAATATTGAAGATGCGTATTTATCGTAAAAAATGTCGAAATGTAATAAAAATTCTAAAAGGAATTTTTAACCGATCTGAACGGGATATCGAAGATCGAAATTCTTTTAGAAAAAAAAAAAAACTTTAAAAAAAAAAAATCTTTCACCTTTCACCCAGCGTACGTACAAACGCACACAAAAATATACCTCGTGGTCTCGAATTCACAATACGATATCAATTAACAGGAATCTCTCTCTCCTCTTACAATCATTTTTTCTCGGTCCAGGCTGTAGGAGCCTCATTAAAACCTCCCTACCATCCTGGATGCGAGGTACACATAAATCCTGCTCCCTTTCCTTTTCTCTCTCTCCCTCTCTCCCTTCTTTTCGTTCCTCGGGCCTGAGGCCCTCGATGCACTCGCGCACGCGCACAAGAGTCGCCTGTAGCCGACTCTATTCCGCAAGGACATCGCTCGCGGGGTGGCTCGCGACTTATTTAAATAACATCTCCGTTATGGTAATGGAGCATGGTAATAATGGTAATAACCGAGTTGTAACAGCCACGAAAATGGGCCACTGTGGCTCGCTCCTCGTTCCACGACACGGTGTATCCTCTTTATCGTGAGCCGCGCCGCGAGACCACAGCTCCGGTAATACGTGCCTCGAACCGCTCGTGCGCGCTTACACGCCTCGTGCCCACTATTCATCCGAGGCTGGACATTGGCCGGCTTGTAAAAGCACTCCGGACCCATGTCGCCAACGTTTGTCAAAGGGATCTCGAGGAAAACGGGCCTAATTGCCGATGAATCGTCTCCAGATTTCGGTTTGTCGTGGTCCCAGTTTATTTATCGAACGATACACAAGAGTAGGGAGTGCAAGAGTAGCGTTCTGGATTATTTACAGGCATGCTCGCGTTCGATAAAATCCACCTCCTTTGGAAGATGAAAATATTTACTTATTTATTTATTTCGAGCGACGAAAGTATCCTCGAGGATTAATCATCGGAATCGATTAAGCGGTAAGTAGTAGTAGATAAGAATGAGAGAAAAAAAAAAAAAAAAAGAAAAGAAATTCGATCGAAATGGTTACAGTTACAAGAAGAATTTAATGAATGAATGAAACGTTCGCCGTATGACTAACGGGCACGGGTATTCGCTTACGAGGGATCCTGCGCTAGACACAGTCTAGTAGAAACTTGCGAAACGCAACGAACGTTGACACACGGCTTCACCGTCTGCGACCTGCTCACGCCTATGCACTCGTGCATAGATGCAATGCACACGGGTAGCGCGCATTGTTGCCCACTCGCGCTCCAACCACCACCTTCTCCCATGCTTTACAACATATCCTCTCCTCGTTCGATTCTTGGGCAAACTTGCTCAACGTTCACGAGCAAGATGTTTGAAATCCCCGATAAAAATTACACCTCTAAATTATCCGGCTTTCCTCCCCTCCCCTTTCCCCCATCTCGTATATATATACGTACAGTGTTTTCGCTCGTTGCATAACCCACTCGACGAGAAACCTCTCATCCTTTCGTTTACCACCCTCGAAATTACCAGCTCTCTGCCATCCTACCTCCGTTAGAATCGTCGAACATCGTGGCACGAACTCACACTCGTCCAACGTTGAAACAACGTTACCGGTAACGCTGTCAGCAGCCACGGGGCCGCACAGGACAGGAAACAAAGTGGGCGCATCTTAATGGATTACACTTGTAGGCATCGCCTACTGCGTGTCCGCGGGCCCCTTATATCGCCAATTATAGTGTACGTTCGACGTATAAACACGGTATTTTATTAGCGGGACCGACGAGCGTCGACGTGCCCGCTACATACGCGCATTCGCGCGCACGCGAATCCTTTAACCACCTCACGATCGAAATTCTTGTTCGAGATTCGTGATCAATAAGTTAAACGAAAAAAAAAAAAAAAAAAAAAAGAAAGAAAAGAGAAAGAAAAAAGAAGGAAAAATTAATCGAAATTATATTTGCAGGAAATCTTGTGTTATTCTTCTTCGTGTTTCTTCTTTCGCGTTGATTTCAACGTCGATTTTAAATCGCCTGTCTTTTTCGCGCAATAAAACGGCGAATAGAATATAACAGATGGACGGAGGAATAAGGTTATCGATAATATTAGAAAGCGGAACATTCGTCAATAAGATAATTCTCCTACTTTTTCCCCCATACTTGACGTATTATTATTATTTATCGTCCATTTTTATTTCGGATAATCTCTGTATATAAATTGAAGACACGGGCCGAGATTAGCCCAAGGCGATCCGGTTAATACGTTAGCGCGGGTTTTACGCGTCCGAATGGTGGCGTATCGTTGGAAAAAAGGCGTGGAGAGCGGCCGGGAGCGGTTTCCAGGCGACTTGAACGCCTGCACAAGCGCTATCGGCGCCCGGCGACGCGCGGCTCGTTCTCAATGGCCCATTGTGTCGTCCGATCGGCGCGAATTTTTCACCGATCCCCGTGGCGGACTCGCGTGGCCGCCCTCGATAGGCAGCTACGGGAATAAATTAACGTGGCAGTTAAACGTATCCAACCGACGTCCGCGTGTATAATCGCGCGCGTGTCGTAACGCGTCCATTGTGAGCGAGAACCGGCTTCGAGCGCGTCCCGCGACCGGCCAATCGAGTACCGCCTCGTATTTTTGACCGGTCTGTCGATGGGCTGTTCTCGTTTTTCCCTTTTCTTTTTTCTTTTTTCCCTCCTCTTTCTTTCCATTTCTTTCTTTTTTTTCTTCGATCGATCTCGTTATAATAAGCGATCGACGTGACACTCGAGCTGGTTGCAGAAATACGCGAAGGAAGGAAGGAATATAAAGCGCGCGTCAACTAACTCGTAATTGTTTAAAATCCTGAAGTGGGGAAGGGAAACTGATGATCGGAGCGATCGAATTTTAATCTAATCTCTAGACTAAAAGAATAGATCTTCGAATTTTTCGAAGAATCATCAATAAAAAAAAAAAAAAAAAAAAAGAAACAAAAATTGTTATTTTCCTATCGATCGATCCAAATTCCATCTCAAGGCGAGACTCTCGATTCTCCAAGATCGCGCAGCCAAGCATCTCCGATCCGATCCGAGGGGCCAATTAATAAACCAGCCACCGGTATCGATCCGGTTCTCTCGAAACGGCCGGCCAATATCTTTTTTCCCGTTCGTGGGGGGACACGCCTTTGCACGCGTACGAATCTCGGTATCCGAGGAGGCACACGGCACTGGTATCGCAAATCTGGACGACGAAGGAGGTTGGCAGGAGCGGTGGCGGCCGGTAGTTGAGGCAGAATGGAAGTGGCGAGATAGAAGACGGAAACGGTATCGGGCCGTTCGGGTGACTAAGGGTGCCCCTGACTCCCCCTCGGCCCGATCGGCTCTCGAATCTCGGATCACGATACGACGCGGCGCGGTTTCGCGCCCGATAACTTATTCGCCACGGTTTGCTGGACGGTGATAGGCGGGCGCCAAGACCACCGACCGTCTGGGAATGTGTCCCCCATGAAATCGGGCCTCCGCGCCGCGATTTAAGCGGCACTGCATTATCGAACAATGCGTTCGAGACGGCCGCCGACCGATAGACCGCGAAACTCGATTTTGTCTCGATCGAGAGTAGCTGTTCTCTCTCTCTCTTTGCACCGGTTTTCCAAAGAATCGATCTCGTCCGAGGATGACTATTTTTTCGATTCCCGCTTCCGTGTATTTATAGATCCTCCGATTTCGAGCTGTTCTCTCTCTCTCTCCGCACCGGTTTTTCAAAGAATCGATCTCGTCCGAGGATAACGATTTTTTCGATTCCCGCTTCCGTGTATTTATAGATCCTCCGATTTCGTGCTATTTTCTCTCTTTCTCTCTCTCTCTCTCTCTCTCTCTCTCTCTCTCTCCGCACCGGTTTTTCAAAGAATCGATCTCGTTCGAGGATGATGATTTTTTCGATTCCCGCTTCCGTGTATTTATAGATCCTCCGATTTCGAGCTGTTCTCTTTCTCTCTTCGCACCGGTTTTCCAAAGAATCGATCTCGTCCGAGGATGACGATTTTTTCGATTCCCGCTTCCGTGTATTTATAGATCCTCCGATTTCGAGAGAATAGGATCGAAGGAGGAAACGAGATGGAAATAATACGTTCGTACGTATTCCAATTTGTCGTAATTATTGGGTAGAGCTTGGCGAGGATAATATCTTTTTGGGAAGAATCTTTGTCGTTTGCATAATTGAAGAAATTGTAATTATAATTTATATTTTATATATATATATATATATACATATATATATATATATATATTAGTTGAAGGTGTACAACTCACCGCTTCCAAGCGGTATAATTATTCAAATGTCGAGGAATATAAATTGAAAAGCGGGCTCGTGATTTATTCCAATATTTTATAGAAATTAATAAGCATTCCTCGGTCGTAAGAGAGAGAGAAAGAGAGAGAGAGAGAGAGAGAGAGAAAAAAAAGAAAAAATTCCTATATATTACACATTCTAGCTATACGTAAATTGAATAAACATACATGCAAATCACCTCGTAACAAACCGACATTCCTTCAATATAATAAAACTTACACCTTGGAGAACAGTATCGAACGGTTAATCCTAATTTACTAACGAAAATACGTCCACCGTGGCGATAACTTCATCTTTATGGAATACAAATCGACCTAACCGTTCTTAATCTTTCCAAATTGTCAACGTGTTTCCACACACGTGCCATTTAATTCAATTACCTATATATTATTCCCTCCATAGATAATATCTCTCTCCCCAACAAGTTAACAAACCCAACTCCATCCAAGAGAAGTAGTCCACGCGTTTTTTCCCCGCATAATTGACCTCCATACCTCCTCCCTGTATTATCATAAAATCGCGGGTACAGATCCGGTCGTGCGATAATTCCATTTTTAATTACACGAGGGGGAAGGGAGAGGAGGAGGAGGAGGAGACACGAAAGCGAGCGGAACAGGACGATAAGAGCCGTAAAGACTACACACGACTTTTGCTCGCAGCACTTTTTTCAACTCGGTGTGCGCCGCGCGCGCGTGCACACGGGTCAAGTCGAGAAGTGGCTCCTTTTTAAGGAGCGTTTTATTTTCGTAACTGGACGCGACCACCGTTAATCCCGACCTTCTTGCCACGCCGATCATCCGCCCGATAAATTCCGCGGGGCTCGCGCCCAAACCGCTCCTCCGCCACCCTCCCCTCTCCACCGAGGGGATCCTCCTCTTTGTCGAGCATTTATTATCGCCGATAACAACGACCAAAGGCCGAAAGCATGCCGCTCGAAAGTGGCGAGAGTGTTACCAACGGTTCGAGGTGAAGAAGCTTCGAATAAGATTCGAGTAGGATTCGCAGGTC
Source organism: Apis laboriosa (assembly GCF_014066325.1). Taxonomy (NCBI): domain Eukaryota; kingdom Metazoa; phylum Arthropoda; class Insecta; order Hymenoptera; family Apidae; genus Apis; species Apis laboriosa. Next base: position 3,138,802 of record NW_025223257.1, read on the forward strand.
TCGAAGGGATCGAAACTTGGTTGGTAACGTGTATATCGGTGTATAATCGGTGGTGAAATTGGAAAGAATCCAACACGAGGAACGAAGTTTCGCGTCGGGGATATGGATCGTGGAGGGATATTGAAAACGTGTATAATGAGTTTCGCACGGGTTCGATTATCGTGGATGGACGGTGGGGAAAGAGTGTGATTGTAGTTGAGTGCCAGAGCGCGGAGAGAAGAAGGGGGTTGAAGTAATAATTGCCGTTAATTTTTGTATCGATCTCTCCACTTTGCCACGGTGTTGCGTCGAGATCGAGTGCTCGTGTGATTGAAAGCCTGGAAGATAAATGAAGGCAGAAATTAGATAGCCGTGAGTTGTGTGCGAGAGAACTAATCGAAGGATTTTCTTTTCTTTTTTCTTTTTTTTTTTTTATCTTCTTACTCTCCTGTCTTCGAATGAGAAATGCGATGGAAACAAGTTCGATCGCTTAAACGAGATGGATTTTTAAGTAATTATGAGCACCGTTGAAATGGATGAAAAATAAAACGTGATATTATTTTCTTTCACGTTCGATAGATTGTTGGATCGTTGGATTGAATTATTGTATGATCGAGAACTCGTGAAACGAATGAGTGTATATGAAACACGCAATTTTTAAAGAATTTTTAAAGTTAGAATCCGGGAAAACAACATCGATCTGTTATTCCGTGCAATTTATATTGTTTTGAACAACCAAAATCTGCAAAATCTTCCACTTTCGAAGATTTTAAATCAATCAAATCGATTTAAAATAAAAATAATAAATTCGAAACGATTTTCTAATAAAAAAGAAAAAAAATCACAATATAACAAACGAATAAATTTTCTACCAACTATCTACGTTATCCATAATCGAAAGATGTGATCCAAATATATATATATATATTCGGTCGAAACGAATTAGAAAGTTGCATTTAAATGATTTTCAAGGCTCCTGGCAGCGAGTGCCGGAGTAGACTCGTGCTCGTAGATAGATGTAAAAAAAGGATCAGGATAATCGACACTCGTGTGGCCGACACTCGTTCGGCTTATAATCGACGCGGCTTCGTTAAACGGTGCGCGACGTGCATGGTAATTAAGCAGCGTGGCGTAATCCGCTTTAAAATCACGATAAATCCAGCCCCACCCCCTCGCGTCAACGCGGCTTAAGAACCGTACAATCACTCCCAACAATTATTTCGTATCGCGCGAAATTAACCGCGTCGCTAACTAATCGCTAATTCGCCTAACACGATTAATGATAACGTTTCCAAATCGAATCGCATCGAGATGAGTGGAAACGGCCAACCTGCTCCCGACTCGATCCCTTCGATCCTTGCGCGTTCAATTCGATTTCCAGCAAATTTCCCCCCCCCCCCCTCTCCCCTCTCCTCTTTTCGATGAGAGAGGAAATATTTCACAACGATTTACTCTTAGCAAAAGATAACTTTAAATCGGACTTGCAAATTGTAATTGATCGGTAAAAATTATTCAATATCAAATCGAATTGATCAAAATCGATTAAAATTAAAGTAGAAAAGATTTTCTACTTGCATTAATTCTTGTTCCATCGATTACACGGATATTTTAGGCAGAAACGGGAAAAGAACAATAGCCGCCTCCGATGCATCCCGATTTCTTAGTTCCCCGTTGGGATCACACCGTGTGTAACGGTTCCTATCGCGGCAGATTCTATTTCATCGGCGTGTATATCGCTCGTGGCCGATCGGTCGCCTCCGGTGCTTCGACAGCAGCGTTAAAAGATCGACCAACACGATACCTCCCGTACAAGGAACTCATAATCCGGCTATATAACCGGGATCGGGGGCTTGTTACAAGAACGTCACCCGTACGCTCACGCGTGTCTTTGGCCCTTGATTCCTCCGATTTATCAATTACTCGATATTTCAATGATTAATCGTCTCGAGGTAGGAGACGATCGCCGATTTAAATCGGGTGTCTCGCGTATACCAAAGGCGAAAGATGGATCGAAAGACGTGGAAAGACGTTGGCCACGACGGCAACATTCGTTTCGATCGGTGTACGCGATCGTTTCGATCGTTGAGCGACGAGCGGATATCGGGGATCGGACGTAAGTATGTGCGATCTATGCCTCGGCCGTCCGCCACGATGCCTCCGCCGGGGAAACGAATAACGCGGCGAGATTAAATCTATAGCCCTGCCCGACGACGACTTCCTCCCCGCGAGATCCTCGAGATCCTCAATCCTCCTCCCGGCAGGATCGAGAAGCGAGGAAAATGGAAGCGAAACGGAGGAGTTAAATCGAGATAGAATATATATATATAAACAGATATATCCCCAGTGTGGATCTTTTGTTTCGCAGGTGCGGTCGTTCTTTTGTTCGTTCAAGAATTGGAAGATTTCAAATCTATCTCATTGCGATTTAACGGAATGTCGAGTGAATTTCTTTTAATAAATCAATCTATCGGTTATCTATCGAAAATCGAAAATAATGGAGAAAAATTGGAAATTATATGGTATGATAATTATTCTAGTTCTCAACGTCGATCGATCTACGTCCACGTGGACGAGAAAATTCCATCGAAATGAAATTTTCTTTCTACCAAGAGAGACCAAAGGACACGACTTCTCCGACTAGAAGCGCAATCGATGAATAGATAAAATTGGTATTAGAAAAGAGAAAGCGATTCAAGAGGAATGCCAAGTGTCCCGAATATGCGGTGCATTTATATACACGGTTATCGATTTCACGTTTTCACAATCGCCATAAATTATAACTAAACCGATGCATGGCCGGTGATAATAACGGGCTGTCGAATTAGTTTGCGCGAAATATGACGGACGGGAGGATAGGCTAGCAGTCCCTTCAGATTTATACACGTACGTTTTATAAGTTGTAGAAAGTATCGCGTTTTGGCACGTTTGCTTTCGTTCCCGATACCTAAAGTAAATGTTGGTTTTAACATCCGCGACTTTCTCTCCGCGGATCTAACGAGAGCCAATGTGACGAGTTCATTTCACGTTACACGCTTGTTCTCGCGGTCGATCGAGATCTTAACAAACGAAGAGAGGGAGAGAAAAAGAGAGAGAGAGAGAGAAATTAAGAAAAAGAAAACGATCAATTTCAAGGACTAGCGAAAACGAATAATGTATCGGCTGTTTAACACAAGATCTGATAAAGACCGTGTTCGAAGCTGGTATATGAACCTGCCACGCTCCCCCGATATCGAGACTTTCGGATTATGTAAATTATTTCTCACGTTTATTACCCTTCGTTCCCCCAAGGCAAAACATCGAAAGATTTGGAAAAATTTTCCTCTTCCGTATCGTAATTGCGCGCGATAAGATTTATCGCGATGACTCAACGATATTATGCACGGTTTACTTATTCTCAAAGTTGAATTTTGAAAAAATCCCGATCCACGAGTCTAAATTTTTCCTCGCGTTCCACAAGAAATTACCCACGAAGAATGAAATCGATTCTGTCGATCTGGAATGACGAAATAGAGATTTGCAACACGAAATAATTAAAATCAACATCGAATCCAACGTAAGATATATTTAAACGCGCGCGCGCGCACGGATGACGAACACGTGGATGCGAGGCTACGTGGAAGGCGCCTGTGTTCTTTCGGTGTTCGGGTTTGAAATTATTACAGCACCACGGTATCTCGACGTGGACGACGATACGTGGCAATACGCCACGATTCCCCGGCGTTGCGTGTGGGTGAGCGGAGCGGGCACGAGCGAGGCACGCACGCACGCACGCACACACACGGTCTGGGCGAGCGTTAACGCGGCGCAGAGGGCACACCCGCGCCCGAGGCACGCGCACACGCAATCCGCGCTGCACGACACCGATCGAGGAAACCGTATGGCTACGCTCGCGCTCCGATGAAAAATCGGAGGTGGTTCAGACACCCAAGTTTCGAGAAGAAAAACTCTCCTCTCTGCCGCGAATTTTTCTTTCAAAATGAAATAGGACGAAGATAATTATTATTCCGCTCACTTAGAATCTCGCAGCTTAACATATTTATTTATATACGCGAGAAAGTTTGCGATCGAAATTTCTAAACTCTCATCTCCTTTTCAACTATTCCAGACACGATACTCTTTATCTTCCTCTCTGTATTCGTGCAAAGCGAATATCTCAGGGATATTAAAATCTCGATCGAGGCATCGAGATTTACACGGTCGAAAATTCTTTCCACGGTTGAAAGAATCCGCTAACCGTCACGGATTATCGAAGCTTTTTCCAGGAGGCCGCTTCTCCTGGCGGCGGCGCTCGTACGAGGTCGCTCGCGCGCTCACAATACTCCGCGCGAGCGCGTAATTTATACCGTACGATTTCTATGATTTAGTGCGGCAGCTCGGGCCTTTCTTAAGTACCTTGTGCCTGACGTGTAACCATTTGTTACGTTTCTAAAAGTGGCTGTAGAGCGTTGCGCCGCGTCGTTGCGCGTATTTATTAAAATAGCAGGTAGAGGCAGGTAGAAGCGTGGATGGTGGAACGACAAAGAGCTACGGAACACCGGCCAATGTGGAAGAGAGATGGATACCGAGAGGGAGAGAGTGGTAAAGAGGGTGGAAAAGAATGAAGAGAGAGAGAGAGAGGAGGGGCAGAGAGTGTGTACGTTGCTTCCTGTCTCTCTCTCTGTCTGCCTCTCCTTTGGTGGTGAGTTTATACTGGTAGTACTAGTCCCATTAGTAAGTCGGTCCAGGGATCCGCTGGTGCTCATAAGTTAGCAACGAGCTGCCGCTGTTGACTTGCTCTTTGAGTAAGTACTACTCCCCCGCGAGATACCACGGCCCTCGTGTTCCTTCGGCCTGTCGGCTTCTCTCTCTCTCTCTTCCCCGCACAGATCGTTCCGTCTCCCTTTCGCTCGACATCCAGGTGTTTCCGTCTCGTTTTCAACGAGTGGCCACGGTGGCTAGATGTCCTTCGTCCTCTCGTCGCGAGGATATCGAATAGGGAGGCGGCTCTTTCATTTTCTTCCCCCCCCCTTTTTTTTCTTTTTCTTTCCTTCTGGCCTTCTAGTTCCTCCATTTCCTCCTTCCTTTTCTTCCCTTTGGGCGTGTAACTCTCCGTCACGCGGTTGTTAGCGTTTGATATTTTATTTTGGTCGTTCCCACTCGAACGAGTAGAACGCATTCGATATGCGCGCGAGCGGAGTCGATGGAACGTGCATTAACATCTTTGCGTGGAATTTATTAGAATCTCGAGAGCGGAGGAGAAGTGATCGCTAAATATAGGCGCGCGGGCGAAAAGCGCCGCGCTCGAGGAGATCCTGATCGCCGAGGACGACCGGGTGCGGACGCCGACGATAACGAGGACGATCGGCTAGTTTGTTGTCACTTGTTTCCTCGTTACGACGGCTAGATTGCCGGTGAATTGGCCTTAAGTGGATTAGATCGCGTTCCTGACACGTTCGATTAAGCTGACGCGAGTGTTCCGCTCAATACGCAGGTGTTCGATCGATGCAACCGATTTTTACCTGTGGATGAACAGGTAATCGAAGAATTTATCGCCCCTTTCTGCTTTCAGGCTTTAGTGGATAAAATTCATTTATATAAAGAAAGTCTCTTGGGAAGAAATTTTAAACTTATAAGAAGGGAAACAATTCTAATTCGAATAATTTAGAAGAAATCATATTAAATTTTCTTTTAAGAAAAAAAAAAAAAAAAGAAATCGAGGAATAGGAGTTTAAGATTTGTTTAAAAAAATATTTCACTAAAATTCTTTAGCTTTGGATTTGATCGGTACATCGTCGCTCGTTAAAAATCCTTTTCTCACGTGACTATCGATCGATAAATCGCTCGAGGCGTGTCAACCGCTTGACACGCGTTCTCCAGCCCCCTCTGTTCGGGATCGATCGATCGTCCGCGTTCGATAATTACACGTCGATTACATTCCAATTACATGGCCGAGGCGCCACCGAAGAAAAGGAAAAAAACACAGCCACTCCCGTGAGCGAGTGAAACTTAGAACATGTTAATCTTCCAAGCTCCCACGTGTTCAAACATTACGCTATTATTATTACTTCGCCGCAAAAAAAAAGAGAGAGAGGAGGAAAAAAGAAAAAGAATCAGTTTAAAGTCCTGTTGCAAAGCGTTCGAGAGAAAATATATTTGTAATTGAATTCCAAATGCTTACGCATCGAGCACAATGAAACTTTGTAACTTGGCAAGAGAAACATTTGATTCATGTGCGACGTGCGTTCAAACGCTGAACGATTTACGAGAGAATACGCAACGAGTATCGCGCGTTTTCCATGCTTATCCGCGAAATGTTCACGCCTCGATTTTGTTGTACAATATCCAAACGCATATTAACTCGTCGATCATAAAATATTAATAACCCACGTTCCTTATTTCCTCCATCCGATCCTATTAAATGTATATCATAAAAATCGCCCGACTAACGAGTTTACATTTTTTTCCTCGCACCCTACCTACCAACTTTTTCAATCATCTAATTTCCGACTTACATTCGATCAACTTATTCGAAACCCGACAATTTCTCCCATTAATTTTCGTACGATCGATCATAGGCGAGAACCACGCCTGTTATATTAATAATCATCTCTCCTAAACGCCATTTAACACATCAACAGCCATTACACCCGTGAAGCAATAAAATCGATATATTATTTTTCCGCCGGTTAACTGGTTAAATGAAACGTGCCGCGCGTCCACGCGCGATAATGAATCCATTTCCGCCGCCGATTGAAAAATAATAATAAATAAAAAAATAAAAAAAAAAAAAAAAAAGAGGAAAAGAAAACCTCATTGACACCTGTAATTATAGTCGGTCAATTATCCACGGTGATACGGTCGTTCGCCGGCCTAAGAACGGAGGAGAACGGGTCCGTGGGGATTTTTATCGAGATCTTCGTAGCTTATCGGCAAGCTTATTTCATAGGATAGACGCCAACGCTGCCCGTATTTAATTACCGGCCAATGAGTCGTAGGCTTATTACCCTTTGGTGGAATGGCCGCGGCAAGGCGTTGGAATCGAAATCAATCTCGCTCGAGATCGATTAAGCGAGATCGGCATCGGTCACGGGTGTCCGAGCTGAAACGATTTCGTTTTCCGATTTCTTAGGCGCCAGGAAAGTAGGCTGCTTGCGATTATTATGCGGCGAAAAATACGCGAGAAATTATTATGGGGTAAAATAGATGATGGAATATTAAAATTGAGGAGAGATTGGAATCGAGATCGTATCGAACTGTCGTGATTCGCTAATTACACGATGATTTAACATTTGCTTTACTTTTTTCTGTAATTATAAATTCGGGATAAAGGAATTTTATGTGGTTTATTTATCTATCGAAAATTGATTGAACCATTGTTTTTTGTTCAAGGAGAAATTTTTTAATCTCAGTGGAAATTTTTTAATCTCCTTCAAAAGAAATTATAATTATTTTTATACTAGAAAATTTCATTACGTCGATTTTGAAAAATATCGTAGAAATTTTTTACTTATTGTAAGAGCTATTCGAACGAGTTATCCGAATCTCGCGTGAATTATGTATCCATTTACGATTTGCAAAAGTTGATCTATACACTTCATTTCACTTGTAATTCGTAGCATATTTATATGTTCACGACGCTTGATCGATATCGTGCACGCCCGATTGCCTCGTAATTTATAATAGAATATTTATAACTTCTTATTTAATTTTTATTAGATCTCGGCATAATTACATCGGTCGGTATTTTTATGCATTAGAGATCACGCCCGTTCCGTTCGTACGAGTTTCTGGAAACACCTTCCACAATAATGAACGATTGGCGAGTATATCGACGATCTTAATGTTCGATCGCTCTCCGAACACCTAACGTGAACGGTTTCCGAATAGAGTGGTTCAATTAATAGCGCGATAAATCCAAAGATCGACTGGTTTCGCGTACGGGGAGAAGTCTCATAACCTTACAGGTACCTGTATTAAAACCTCCTCTCGCGAGCAGGTATAAACGTCGAGCGGAGCACGAGTCGAAGACACGAGAAGTACCTGCACGCGCCACAATTCACGATCGAAAACGCGGTTCAACGATATTCGTGGCCCGGATCGATCGGATATCTATTTTACTTTAAGCGTCGAATATAATCGTACTGCGAATTCACGAATCGAATAATTGAACTTACCGGGCAGAATTTTACACGTTTCGAAAGAATCACGTTGCACGAGAATTTTGAAAGAAAACTGCACGCGCCACAATTCACGATCGAAAACGCGGTTCAACGATATTCGTGGCCCGGATCGATCGGATATCTACTTTGCTTTACGCGTCGAAAATAATCGCACTGCGAATTCACGGATCGAATAATTGAACTTACCGGGCAGAATTTTACACGTTTCGAAAGAATCACGTTGCACGAGAATTTTGAAAGAAACGTGCATTAAAACGTGCATTCTTTTCTCGATACGAGCGATATCAAACGATTGCGAAAAGTAAGATGAAGAAAAGAAAAAAAACGTCTCGAACGTGTTGGAGATACACTGAGATAACCGATACTAGTCGAAAATGTGTAACACCCTTAAACTCGAAGAGAAAGCAAAACCTCTATATACAACACAACGTAACAACCTCTATATACAAAGTAAACATTTCCAAGGCTTTTAACCACCTGCCATTAAAATCCAAGCGTCAATCCACTCGGATCCATTAGAATATCGACAGAATCGCGGATGGAAAAAACTGGAGGCGGGTATATCGGTACGCGTACAAGGATGTATATCGTGGCTGGGAAGGTAGCGTCATCGGGCAGGCAGGGAACCGTGAGGCTCAAAGAGGCTCGTGCTATCAATGAGAAGTGTTTTACAATGTAGAACCAGTAATGGCGCGTCGAGCAGGGCTCCGCACTGCGGGCGATATCCAACAAAACAATTACTAAATCCGCTTCGTTAGCCACCGCCGGTTCGACTCTCCGGTTGCCTCGCGTTTCTCCGTTGCACGCCACCATAAGTTAACCGCCGCCACTCGCGGCTCGGATACTCGCTGTTGCGTTGTTACCGGTATCGAAGCTGCTCCACGGACTCGCGGAGCTAATAGGCTGCCTGTAATTTTAATTAGATCAACACCCGACACTGTATCCCCTTTCGAACCGTGTACGCCGTATTTTTAAGGGACCGCCAATTTTTATAATTCGATCTTGACTCCGTGTCCGTGGCTATGCTTCTATTTATACCCGGGGCTGGATCCAACAGAAATTAACGATGCTCTCGGTGGATGCGTATTGTCGGGGCAAGGAATGCCGTATGATATGATACGAAACGACGACGGTGGCAAGTCGAGAGTAAGTGGAGTAAGTGGAGATTTCAATGCCCGCGTAGGGGCGAAGATGTCCAGCGGAAATGATCCTCCACATTTTTCACATACGAGATTATATACCTTGTAATCCTAACTCTTCTTATCGAACGCTAATTGATTCATGACTCAATTACAACGAATCAAAAAACGAATCGTCGATAAAAATTTTTCTTCCCCAATCCCAAAATGTTCACGTTAATTCGCCAATATATATACCGATCAATGCAATTACCTCCTCCTTCTCCTCCTTTTCAACGCCTATTTACCACTCGATCAAACATCGAAATAACGAGACATGCAACGACCAGAGAATCGCGGTATCAAAATCAAAATGTTTCTAGGCGAATATTAGAAAGTTATTGTGTCTTTATCTTTGACGATCGGCCGTGTTACACCCGTACGTACGTTTCTCTGTGTTCGTCTATACGTATCCATACGTGCATTCATGTGTGTGTATATACATGTATCCTCGTGGTCGCAGCTCGTTGGAGTCGAACGGTGCCGCGGCGGCCGCGCGCGCCGCAGAGCTATCGACATTCCCGATTGGACAAAAATCCGTGGCCGGGCCCCGTGACTCAGAACTGGAAGCACTTTACGAGACGGAGAGGCCGGCGTCACGTTTCGCGAATAAGGAGCAATAAATTACGCGGTATCGGTAATCGGCGGCCCCGCACAAAACCCCATACGCGGCCAACTCCCCTCCCTCCTCCTGTCCCTCTTCGCCACCGTGATTTTCTTCCCATGTCCACGTGTGCGCCAACCGGGCCCCAAGCCCCGGCCGTGATTTCGCGCCAATCAGCCTCCCCCATTCTATGGAAATAAATCGTACGTGCCTCCGTACGTACTCGTATGCGGAAACGCCGACGGTGGCGGCACCACGTTCGAAATGAAACGTTCCATCGACGGATGAATTAGAGCGGGATTAATGATTTAACGGTGCGCAATCTCGGATGTTAACGCGGGTGTTTCCTGATTTAACTGTAACGGTTTCCTGATTTTTGGTAAAAATATTGTTGGAAGGAAATTTTTGTACGAGAATCGTTTTTTTTTCTTGAAAATTTCTTGGCTCACGAGTTTTTACTATGGTTGTTAAAATTATTCCAATTTAGAACGCGATATCGAATTGATTATATCTCGATTCAAATTTAATTTCGTTTCATCATTGGAGAAAAATAAATTTCCTCGAATCTCGAACGATCGTGTTTTATGAGGAATCTTCTAAGGAAATCCGAAAGAGATTTCAAAGCTTTGTCAATTCCTCTCCAATAAAACGATCGAGGCGTAGGTTTTACGTAAGCCAGGGATCGAAGAGGAGAACGTACATCCACGACACGTGGATGAGAGGGGAATAAGGCAGGCAACGCGTGATTGCCAAGAAGCGGGATGCGAAATCCCCACCGCGTGGAAGAGTACGTGTGCGCGAGAGGTAGACGATCGGTAGGCATTGCTATTTGTCGAGATAATATCTGGATGGGTGTAGCGAGTTATTACAGTGAGAAGAACAGTCTCTGCTCGTCGAAAGAAGACCCTGAACCCTGTAAAGCCTCTCCTCTCTCTCTCTCTCTTTTCTTTATCCCTTATTCTTTTCGCGCTTCGTCGATGCAATGAAAGAAATCGGGAAACTGGATCAGTTTCGATGGCGAAATCTCGATGAAAATCGTGGCTATCGATTATCGATTCCAATGACACACGCGAAGCCCATTCCATCGGTGCACACTATTTCTCTTGTATCTCCACTGTTCTTTCTGCAAACTTCTTGTCTGTGACAATATCGATTATCGATTCCAGTGGCACACACGAGGTCCACGCTCTACGGAACATATTTCCATTCCATTGGTGCGTAGTATTTCAGTGTCTCTTGTTCTTTCCTGATCTGCAAACTTCTCGTCCGAGACAGTCCGATCGTGATTCACTGATATAAAAGCAACGATTCCTGATTGGGTTCTGACACGTGTCGCAAGCCTGTAACCGTGTTCAGTCTCTCTTTGACGTTGATTATTGCGGCCGATTTGATTTGTGGATATTTTTTAACGGCAAGTTGCAACTTGGTTTATTAGATGGTTTATAGGCCGTGTCTCGTAGCAGAAACGGAACGAATTTGAACGAAGAGGAATTCGAATTTTTGACGTTCTCTTCCGATAAATTGTTTTATGGAAAGATGCCTCTGCTAGAGAGTTTACAAATTTACGTCGCCCGCGTGTTCGAATAAAATATTTTCCTGGGAAACGTTATCGTACGTTTTCGGGAACATAAAATTTTGCAATAACGTCTTTACAATAAGCACGATAATGAAATATCACTCTTGTCGCTACTAGAGAGAAACTAAATTAAAGTTGTAAATCTTCTCGTTTCAATTTTCTAGCTACGGGGAATCGGGAAAAATCGCATTTTAAACGATTCGAAGCAGATTGCCAAGATAAAAGGCAATATTTTACGAGTTATCGCGGCAGAAAATGGCGCCTGCGCGTTTACGCAGCCGCGTGTAGGCCCTGGATGTTGGCGCCACGTTGACCATCGATCCACCGCGAACCTAATAATTTACTATTGCGCGCGAATGGTAATATAGACAATAATATCGCCTCGTAATGTTCGTATATCGTCGCGAGCCCATTGTGAGGACTGGTAAACGGCGAAACCCTCGATCCATGGAACGTTATCGATAAACCGTCGACCGGTAACGTGGCGCACGACGCTCGATGTCGGGCCGAGAAACGCGTCGAGACGCCTGACACCGAGCGTGGAAAGCGAGTTTATGCTGATTTATCAGCCCGTATGTCGGCGAGAGACTGAAAAGCTTCCGTTTCGATCTCGCCCAGGCAAATGACTGTAAAGTTGTTCTCGAATGGCCGATATTTGTCAGCGTTTGATAGCGGTATGTAAATCTTACTTAACCACGACCCTGCAACACGTGGGTGCTTTGTTGATTTAGTGAAACGATCGTGGTCACCATTTCTTTTTTTTATTCGATCCGAGCCTCGCTTTTACAATACCCTTTCCTCTTTGAGGACATTCGAGTCGATTTATCGACTGTTTATCGTGCATTTATTATTAATCGCCAGCTATTTGTCCGTCCACTCCACCCCGTAGGGAATGGAGAATTCTAAGTAAGGTAAGTCTGGTAAGAGAATAGGAGAATTCGTCTGCTCTTTCTCGATTTCGAGTTTCTCGAGGAAAGCGGTGACAACAAGCGGAAGGAGGGAAGAAATATATAATGGCTTGTGATTTAGCGACGTCGTCGAGTGACTCGTGTAACGAGGCACAAAAATTATTAATTTCACGGTAATTACCGGTTAGTTGTTAGTTAAAACCACGCGGACCGAGGAAGGTTGAGATTTGTGCGTCTGGACGTTGCGACGTATAATTCAACCGACCCGGAGCTGGATCCTTTCTCCCTCAGACCAAGACAACCGAGGTTAATATAGTTCATCCCATTTTCCACCAACTGCGACGATTCTTCCAAAAAAAAAAAAAAAATTCTTTCAAAAATTATCTTCCTTTTCGACGATAATAACAATAAGCATTCGAAAAGGAGTAGGAATTCTTTGTAATTCGAAACGATCGAAACCATCCCCAACAACGATAAACCTCCTCCCCCGTGTGTGACGCGCGTCATCGCAAGAAGAGAAGCGAAAGAAGCTTCAGGGTCCGCAAACTTGACCAAGTGGGTAGCGCAAACTTGTGGACAAAGGTTGGCAAGAGTGGGCAGCACCTCGAGTATCAGACGAGTGGGTGCAATTCATCACGAGGCAGCAAACACGTAGTAACGCGTTATAAGTCTCTCTTCGCAATGACATCCATCACGGAGGAGCCACTCCGTCTCTTCATTTTTCTTCCTCTCCCACCCAGCCTGCTTATTTATGCAAATGACGCGAAATGAAACGAGAGCGTGAAGAGAAAGAAAGAGAGAGAGAGAGAGGGGTAATTACGAAGCCGATCGTAATCGATCACAATTTTTCAATATCTCCATTTCCTCCCCGACAAATCTTCGATCCTCGAACGGAAAAGCAGATGTCCGGATTCCTCCACCGAATATTCCAATAATCCTAACGATCGTCGTGGGAGTCCTGGGTCTCGAAAATGTCCACGATCCATAGGGGACGTTTCTTACCCAGCAACAAAGACTTCGCGAAAATCCACGATGACCTTTCCCACAATATGTGTCAGTGTCTGATGAATCTCGGCGAGATCCCGCGTTTCCCACAGGTGACTCTATATATATATGAATGTTTCCCCACGGTTCGCTCCCTCGTCGAGCGGAAACATATGCTACCCTCCTCGAAACGGAGCTCCCACCCCTCCAACGGGAAGAGAAGAAATTTTCATCGAGTTTCGATCCCGTTCCAAAAAGCGTCGGTGACGGGTGTTACTCGTGATATATCATTCACGATTCTTTTTCGCGTGATGTAACGTGAACACTGTGTAATTTCCCCCCTCCTTGGCGGAGCAATTTGCGCGGACAGGTAGTGAGGGGAATAGATACGAATCTTTTGCGCGATACCGTATCATTACATTTTATTACCGACGCACGGTGTAATAAATAATCAGGATTTTATTGAATTCAGAACAATATAATTATGCGTATAGTAACGTGTGTTTAACGGGTTTTCGCAGTCGCGTTTCGTAATCAAACGCGAGACGAATGCGAGAGGGAGGGGGGAAAGACATTGTCTTTGCCAGTTTGCCGGGGATAATTGAATGTGGGTTAACGATGAGCGTAACACGTTGTTGCACACTTCTCCCATTACATTTCCTTGAGAGTACGACATTTCGAATTTATCGTATGAAAATCGTACAGTCTCGCAACTTTGTAATACTTCGAAATACTTGTACGAAGTATGGGCGATAATTAAAATTCTCTTCGCGTCGTCCTCTCAAACTTTTTCAATTCAACCAATCGTCAAATGTTTTCACGAAAACATCTTGAAAACTTGGTCCCAAATTTTGATCTCATTTTCAGCACTCTCATAACCTCTTTTTAAGCACCACAGTTGCACCAGTTAACGAGAGCACGCTTCTCGTGATCGTAAAAGAAGGCTGGCGGACGACGAACAGACAATCGAGAGAAGCTTTCGCCGGAGCGTTGACGGCCGATCGGCGCTGATTTGCAGACAATAGTGGTGAAAAAGGGTATGGCCGGTCTCGTGCCGCGACAATGGACACGTGGCTATCGCGTGCTGCGGATGACAGTTGACTCCTAGTGACACGTGACAAGACAAACGAGGATCGAGCAACGCGAACGCAAATTATATCTGTGCAAATGTCAGGAACAGGCAACATTGCCGAGGATGTATCGCTCGCACGATCGCGGAATCAACGTTTCTCTTCCCGATGATTGTCGCGCAGATTTCGACGCCACGTCGAAATCGAGGCGCGAGGCTGAATAAAGCGGAGAACGGACGATCGAATCGTGCCACGATTTATACGATATATCCTTCTTGGATAATTGAGATTATTTGTTTACTTGTTTATATCATTGAAAAGTAAGCAATATCAGATTAAAATTGAGAAAAGTTCAAACTTTCGTTCCTCGAACAAATTTTTCTCTTCTCTCGCCATTTGATTTTAAAGAAACAATTTAATCATATTCGACTCGACGACGAACGTATTGATAAATTAGACGGAGACCAGTCCGACATTCCAACGTAAAAGAAATGCGAGCACAGTGTACACGTACGCGCCTTCAACGGGCAGCAATCTCGCCAATTATCCTAAAACAAGAAACATTTCTCTTTGCGGTATCGCAAATCTATGAATATATATATATTTTTTTCAACCGAGTTCGCTCGCGTTCAACCCAGCCCAGATCATATCTATCTCGTGCAACGAGCGTGACTTTCCAATTTTCCCGTAAATAGCTTAATTTGATTTACGACACCATAAAGATCCGCGGGATCGTTACTATAAATTATCAGGGAGGGGGAGGCATAACGCAGCGCCATAACGGTCTCGTTTCCGATCGAGCGGATTATCGGTTATCGATTCGCGCGAAAAACCTTCTCCCTTCTCCTATCTTATCTCTTCGAGGAATCGTCGCGAGGATGAGGAACACGTATACCGTGTAATCGTTAAGATTAATTTTTTATTTTCTTTTTTTTTTTTCTTCTTCTTCCTTTTTTCCAACAACGTGTCCCCAACACGTTCGGCGATGTTTTTAATTGATACAGCTTCATTAGCGCCTCGAATGATATAGATGTGACGCGGTGTAGCGCCACGTGGTCGTCTCACAACGCCGGTTGCACCGGTTAAATGGTATCACCGCGAGATTTCTCGATCGATACTCCATTAGCTGGCCGTTATGAGATCGCTCGCGTAACCGGCTTTAATTAATCCCACAGATATGACCCAGTTTCCTCCTGTCTCACAATCGAATCGGACGTCGCGTCGTCCTATCACGCGGGTTGTGGATCGAGTAGGGGTAATAATTCTGTTTGGTATATACGATTGGACGTCGCGTATTTGATTATATTCGTTGATTTGGAGAACTTATAATATGCGGGAGGCGTGAATCAAATGAACGTAAAAGTAAATTCGTGGCTTTGTACGTAGAAGTAAATAATTATTTTTGATTATATCCGTTATCCGTGTTTGAAAAATTGTATTCTTTTTTTCAATTATCTTTCCTTTCATAAAAAAAAAAAAAAAAGAAAGAAAGAAAGAAAAGAAGAGAAAAAAGAATCACGATAAAACAAGCGAAATAAGAAAATTCTTGCTTTACGTGTTTATCGCAATGTTATTTATCTCTGTGTGGTAATAATTTTTACTGTACCACAATGTTACAATTTTTCTCCATTCTGGTTTTCTAATTAACCAGACTTGATCGACACACAAGTACACCACGATCGCATTCTATTCACTCCGATCGACGCTGTCTACCCCGGGACTTTCCGATCGCGTATCGATACGTGTGTTTCGATCGTTCCAAGATCGATCGTAGCACACACGTAATCCGGGCTAATTAACCCGATAATGCGACCCAGTTAGTTAGACCCGGCCCTTTTCCAACGTTGTTGTGCGGCGCCTCGGCCAACGCGTTCACTCTCGAGCATAAGGCCGCGTCTACACTTGCCACTTGGTGTATAAATTTGCATACGATCGGTCGTGAATAAATTTTCATTCAATTGGAAAATTTATATTTATAATAAATATTATTCACCGTTAGATCGCGCATTTTTTTATCCAGCTGAAACTTGTTTAAATATTTAACAAATATGTATATATATATATCATTATAAATTAATAAATAATTATTATTATTATTATATCGTAATCCTTACAGATAAAATTTTCACTTGATCGAGTTCATTCAATGGACGAAATGATCCGACAAAATTTTAAAAGTAGGCGTACGTAGGGCTTTAAACGCGCAAACCGAGAGCTCTGTTTGTTTCGTAAAGGTCCATCGATGGTGGGTAACGCTCGCGTAGAAACCGGCAGCGATGCTGGACAGCCACTAACGAGCTGAATTAATTTATGCTCATTGAATTCTGTTCTGGCAGAACCGCTTTTCGAGAAGTCATAATAAGAGCACCGCGGGGCATTTCGATTATTTAGCGTCTTACCTTCTTCTTCTTGCCTTTTGTTTTTTTTCCCCTTCCTGCACGCAAATAAACGATAAACGAAGAGAAAACGATTCAAATAGTTAATTATCACACGTTAAATATAATTGCGTGGATAAATAATTACTCGCATTTCATCGATCTTTTCCCTCTAAAAAGTATCGAAAAAAGGAAATCATCACGATTCCAGAAACATTCTTTACATCCAATCGAACATATTCGAAAATCCAAACGCTCTATCCTTTCGACGAACACTTTTTCACAATCCAAAAAATACATACCATCATCCATAGTTCCGAAAATTTCATTTTCAAAACTACACAAAACAAATAGACTTCTTCGATTCCTTTTTTCTTTTTTTTTTTTTTTTTTTCCCCACTCCTGACACCACTTAATAAAAACACGTGTCAATTCGATTCGTGTCAAGGAGCATCGAGAGCATGACGAGCCCATCGGGATGCTCTTCGGTTCCCACAGGTCCGTTCGCATAAATCGCCTCTCCTAGCACAACGGCTAGCATATTGCCGGTGTTGACAAAGGCTACGGGAGGTCCGGTGGGCCCCGTATCATCCCCATGCCCTAAAGAGCAATCGCCCACCGACAGCATCATCGGGTGCATCCCCGCCGTCCACCTTCGCAGGGGCTGGGAAACCGTGACCACCATCTCATTACCGGTTCCCATGGGTACGCGTGCACGCATGGGGTTGCGTGTGCCACAGGTCCTCGATCGCCTGCAGGAGAGGGGGGCAGGGAAGAGGGTGCATCGAATTATGTAATTGTGACGTTGCCTGGTGACCGTACGAGAGAGAGAGAGAGAGAGAGAGAAATGATGAACTCGTGATTGTTGCGTGTGAACGATTTCCATTGGTTTCTTGTTTCAGGGGTAAGCCGTAATTGGGGCTCGAGAAGGCACAGATGGGCCTCATTGTCCTCGATACGTAATTTTGAAATATTAGTCGCAGAAGTTAATTCGATTGGTGATTTTCGAGGAGAGAGAAAATTCTTCCTCGATTTCTAGAATAAAACGCGTGGAAAAAATGGAGAAACGATGGATAAGATGTTTTGAGTGAACAAGATGGAATAGATATAAAAGAAACCCTTACCTAAAGAAGAAATATACGTCTTCTTGGAAATCGAGTAATCGAATCCACGGCACACGAGCGTGGAAAATGAAGGGCACACGGCGGGATGCTGTACACTCGTTTCGTTTCGTTCGACTTCCTCGTGATTCGGCAAGGGGTGCGTTCCTTATCTCCGTCCTATTGTTTGCTGATAGGTTGGCAGGAACCACGTGCATATCGGCACGTGGCGAGAAGTGGTTGGATTCGGTATAATTCAATTCCGACCGCGCATCACGCGATGCCAACTAAAGAGAATCGAGGCAAATGAGAATGGCGAAATGGAAGATCCCTCTGAGAACCGTATTTCGCCCGTATTGTTTCCCTTTATCGCGGCTGACGTGAAGAAAAATCACGGAAACGACACGTACATCCGCCATGAACGGACACGTGACCCCGGTGCACGTGCCTTCGTCCTGCGCATCCGGCCATTTTCGCGATCATCGTTATCGTGCAGCGAGGATCATCCTCAACGATTCGAGAGATCGACGATTCGATGCTTCGATACCGAGTTCGATGGGGAGAAAGGGAATTAAAACACGAGAGGAATTAAACGTTTCAAAGAACCTCTCAAATTACTAAATTTCTTCATCCAGAATCCTCTTTTAAATATACCTTTCCTCCTCCTCAGGATCGAGGGATTATCAAACTATATCAAATCCAGAGTTTAATAGCGTTAATAATAAATAGACTCAAACCACTCAAAACCAGTTTTTCTTGACTTCTTTCCATACCTTCACATCCGTAGAGCCACGTCCACGTGAAATTAAAATTTCGATTCCTCGCAGGGGAAGTAGAGGGAACAGGTTCGCTTGACTCATCCTCGATAGGAGGCGTCCCTTCCATCGGCCAGGCCGTGAGCTGTTTGAGGAAGAGACGAGAACCACGGATGCGCTCGTATCTCCCCCGTAACACGAGCTATCCGCCGGCTAATAAAGTTTGACAGTGGGTCAAACCGACCGCCCCACGGGGACGCGGTGTATACCTTTCCCACACGCGACCACGGATTCCGTGCTCATTATTGCTTTTAAGGAAGGGTGCAAGATGAAACGCGATGGGCCACATATGCCACGCGACACCGACGTCATCCTCTCTGCAAACCCCCCCTGAAATCGAATCCAAACAGGGCCCTTGGGGGACGTTTCTTTAATTTCGTGCCTGCTACGATAACGATGCCCATGAAAAAAAAAAAAAAAAGAGAGAAAAATAGATGGCCGGTTCCTGATGCGCGGTCTAATTGAAGTTTGTGTTTGCCTTGTGGAAGGCAAATTGATATTCGATATTCGAGCATTTGGATTGGGTGCAGTTTTTGGGGCTTGACGATCCCATTGGAACCAATTGGACATTCATCGGAGACTGGGTGGGTGAAATTTAAGAATCCGTGAAGATGAATCGTGCTGGTGGTTGGCTGGTGATAATTACTCGTCGTGGTCGAAAATAATTTCTAGTAATCGTGGAAAAATTACTATATCGATTTTCGACGTCGACTTTTTATTCATTGCATCCGATTTCTAATCCGATCCAATTCTGATTCCTTCGCTGACCACGTTTTCCCTCGTCGAAACGAGAAATCGAAACGAGGTGTCTGGTAAATAGGACGGGATAAATTCTGGATAGGAAAAGGGCGAGGCTGTGGTGGTACGGGCACTTAGTTCAATCGTCTAGAAATCCTTTATGACGCACATCCGCCGGTGAATCAGATGACGGCTCTACGACTCTCGTCGACGAATCTATCGCGAATCCTTCTCTCTTCGCCCGGTTTGAACGAGGGTGAGAGAGAAGAGGCAGAGGAAAAGTATGAGAGAGAGAGAGTACCACTCGTATCAATCGGAAGCTGGTTGTTCCGCTTGCCTCACCCCCCTCTCTCTCTCTTTGCCTTTCCCCTCCATTCGCGGGGTGGTTGATAGATTAACTACGATTCACTCTGCAGCGCGCGCGGATCGCGATCACACGCCGGAAGTCGATATTGGCGAGGTCGTTTCATTCAATTCCTTTTCATGCGACCGACCTTTCCCACCAGCCACCCACTGAGCTCCTCAATAAACGTTCCTTTTGTTACCTTTCGTATCGTGATTACGTGATATCGTGATAAATTATCGCGTCGAACTTGGTAAGAATTTCGATATAAAAAGTACCATTCGATTGATATAATATCTCATTGATATAATATATATAGATTTGTCAGATTTGTGAAGAGGTAGATTTCTCGAATCCAATTTCGTTTTATGGAAGCCTAATTGTATCACCATTACGCTATTAACGTTTTCCAAGGGATCGAAAATATTTTCAGTCAGTCGGAGAAACAAAGGAAACGCAATGGCGAGGAAGAGAGAAGAAGAAACGGCACCGTTCTTCTATTATGTCATCAGTGGGACAAAGGGGTATTAGGGACCGGTCGCAAATAAGGGGGTGCAATAAATCTCGCCGAGCACGGAGGGGCGCAGTTGTGGTACAGAGGGGTGGGATGCTGGAGCCGGTGGAAAGGAAACGGTTTTTCGGTGAAATCACACGGACCGGTGCACGATGCAGGTCCCTGAAAGTGGCACGTGACCTCACGAGCGTGGGACTGGTGCATCATCGTCGCTTGGTCGTTAAAGGTTCACCGTGAGAGGGTGGCGCGACCGATAATATTGGCACGAGGCATATTGCCCAACCTCTCCCTGCCTCTCCCTGCTACCCCAACCATGTCTGTTTCCTGACGACGAGCTAGGAGGGTGGTAGCTGGGTTTTCACCAAACCGGTCCACAAGTTTATCGAGTCGCGCTCTACTCAGTCACTCGTTCATGGGAAAAATCGAGGGGGGTCGAGTGCTCGTGAATATATTTTTCGAAAACGGTCATCCATCTTTGTCGTTGAGTTGTGTGGAGAAACTCCATAAATCCATGACGAGACGATAACGCGTTCCGCGTTATTATTTTCTTATAAGTAGGTTATCGATTCTCGGTATTATTCGTCGTTCGGAAAATCTTTTAGAGAATAGTTTCTTCCATCGATTTTATTATATACCGGAGAATTTAGACTTTTAAAAATTGCAATAGTGGTTGCGTAAATCCACGATTCGTATATCAGAATATGAAAAAAGGAAATTCGTTCACCATGTTCTTCTTCGAGGAATGATTAATCTCCATTAGAAAATGGAAATGAAGTTCGAGGAATGTTTTACGAGCAGGGTCACCTGCATATTTATCTTCGGAAAATCTTTTAGAGAATAGTCGAGGTTCTTCCATCGATTTTATTATATATCGGAGAATTTAAACTTTTAAAAATTGCAATAGTGGTTGCGTAAATCCACGATGCGTATATCAGAATATGAAAGAAGGAAATTCGTTCACGATGTTCTTTTTCGAGAAACGATTAATCTCCATTAGAAAATGGAAATAAAGTTCGAGGAATGTTTTACGAACAGGGTCACCTGCATATTTATCTTCGGAAAATCTTTTAGAGAATAGTCGAGGTTCTTACATCGATTTTATTATATACCGGAGAATTTAGACTTTTAAAAATTGCAATAGTGGTTGCGTAAATCCACGATTCGTATATCAGAATATGAAAGAAGGAAATTCGTTCACGATGTTCTTCTTCGAGGAACGATTAATCTCCATTAGAAAATGGAAATGAAGTTCGAGGAATGTTTTACGAGGAGGGTCACCTGCATATTTACCTGGGATCAGGCATCTAATAAACGAGTTAATTCGAGATCATCCGAATGGAAAATGGCCCGCATGCGACCAGGTGTGGTCCATAGACGCGGTTTTAACTCGATGTCGGACGACAGATTAGAAGATAACGATCGATGTGGACCCGTATAGTTTGATTGGACGAAATTGACCGAAATGTTCTCCTAATAAAGGTGAATGAAATGAGCGCGCAATTATGTGGGAGATAAGGTAGCTTCCAGGAACGCAACCGGCCGCAATTGATATTAATGGGCGATCGAGGAATTTCGAGTTCTTTTTTTTTTTTTTTTCGTGGCGGGAACACGTTTGGATTCCGTGGAATTTAAGAACCAGTCGCGTTTTTTATATCGTTAAAATGTTTTGGTATCTCTCTTTCAAGATCTTGAAAATATCTTAGAGATACTTGTATAATAATACCTGGATCATTCTAATCGCTGTATTAGTCAAACATACAGATACCAAAGAATCGATTCTTTAACAACAACTTTTATGTTAAGTATGATTCTCAGATCCTTTTTTTTTTCAAACAAAATTTTCTTTTCCCAGTTTTATTAAAGTTTTGAATACGAAAATACAAGGTTACGAGTAAAAAACTTTTTCTTTTTCCATTTTATTTCCTTGAAACTTTAGTTGAGAATAAAAGTAGATTTAAAACGGATCGAAAAGGTGATTCGTGTAAGAAGAAAAAGAGTTCTTTGTGTAATGAAGCTAGTTGACGGGAATAAAAATTCTCGCGATGATATCTTGACGTATGACAATTAATTAAAGAACGAACGAAACACGATGCACTAATGACGCGTGAATGATTCGGTCCAATCAGTAGTTCAGAATCCACGATGCCCAATGATTTATAGCCCGCGATGCGGAAATCGTAGCTCGAGGAGTTTGCGAAAGAATCCTATTTGCGAAACAAGTATACTTTATATCCTGGCGTTTCGTCACTTCCTTCACGGTGAATTATTATTTAAGCAACATAATTTCCAGGCTTGTCTTTTTTTAATTTTTTTCCAAGATCGAACCAGCGAAAAAGACGATCGAAGACGATCGAACATTACTTTCGCGAAAGGGGAAAGAAAGAGGACGGCAGACAGCTTCGATTATAAATTGTTACAAGTCATTCGAGCCGTTGAAACGTTACTTCGTCTCCTCGTAAAATATTAAAGAAAATTTAATTTTTCGTAATTTTTTCGAGAGAGAGAAAAAAAGAAGAAGACTAAATAAGGATTGATAGATCCATCCTTCTCGAGTGGAACAACTCGAGAGAGTGACAGCCGTTATGAATACAGTTTCGCTCGACTCCTCTTTGATCTTGCATCATCAGCTGCTAATGCGAATAAGCTCTTTTAAATTCGATTAAACAGTCGGATCTCCGCGTTAAAGAAACGAAACACAGAATACAGCAGAAGAAAAATCGCCGTAACGTAAGGAGCCCGTTTATCCCATTCATCACGACACCTTTTGACTTTCATTAAGCTCTAACCCCTTTAGAAAATAAACGCGCAATTGAACAAAAATTAACAGCAATTAATAGCGGTCCGTGTTGCGGCGCAGCTGTTCGACCGATTGTTGGCCACCGGTATATAATTTAGTGGATCGTAACGTTCCCGACTTAAATTTCATCCAGTAATTTATCGCCGCTCTTACTCATTCCGTTTCAGAGAATTTAATCGATACAAGACGCGCACGTAGCATCCCTCCACCTCTCTTGATCGTGGAATTTTCCACCTGACGTATTTACTCCATCGATGACTCGCCTATCTCGCGTAACGATGCGAAGAGAAAAAGAGACAAAGATAGAGACAGAGACAGAAAGAGAGAGACATAGAGAGAGAGAGAGAGAGAGAGAGAGAGAGAGAGAGAGAGAGATTGGAGAGGAACCATAACCGTCCAAGCTAGGTTGCTTTCCTAATGTAACACTCCCACGCACGAATGCCACGTGCATCTCTCTCGCAGGGTGCATTCGATTCATCATTGTCGATAGCAGGCGAGCGTTTCACATCGTTTCGACCCGATCCTCTTCTAAACGCGATGATACCGAGACGAATTCGTTCGAGACGGTACTCTCGACATCACCGGCTCGATCGGCTCCGCTTCTCGATTGTCAAACGTGTAAATACGTTTTCGTGATTTGCGTGTACACGGGAGATAAGGAAGAGCGTGGATCGATTATTTTGACGTGTTTGATGCGTCTCGACTTGGCTGGATTAATTTGCGGTTGACGAAGATGGATATCGATCTCGTGTCTCTCGATAACGCGACAATTTTTACCGAGAATATCACGATAAAATCGTATCTCTATGGTGTTTTCGCTAGTAATAATTCTCAATATCCGAATGGAAGAGTATGTACTTTAATTATCGATCTTAAATCCTTTCCAATAAAAATATCCCTCGTATTCGCTCGAAGATAAATATCATCGAATGATACTTGCTTCAATTATCACAAAATATTCCTGTCTCTAAGCTAATTTTTCCATCGAGATGTTACATCGTCGTCGTCGAGCACTTGGAACATTGTATTATCGCGCGCGTACTCGCACGATGCGCAACAATAGCGCGGAGGAGCGAGGCTAATAAGTTGGAATCCGGCGGCGAGTGGCAGGCCACCATATTCGCGCGAGTTTCTTAATTACGCGTTTCGACATATAACCCGTTGATATACGGCCAATATCGGAAGAAAAATATGGTTTGAAGCGGCGGTAAAGCACGTACGCCCTGAAAGGTTCACCTGAAATACTTAATTGCAACGGTAATTATCGGCCGTCGGTCGGTGACGACGTGTCCAAGAAGGTTGAGAGGGTTGAAGGAGAAAAAAATATATCACCCGAGGGAACCAAGTGGAAGAGACGTGTGTTATTAACGGTGAAATTCTTTTCGTCGTCGATTTAACGATTGTCCGGTTGTAACGGTACAAGGGAGAAACACGACTAACAATAACGACGATATTGTCTTTATTATTGCGCACGAGCGCTGGAAAGGGCGGTTCCAGGGAATAAAACTTGTCTCTTGTATCAATCACGACACTGTAATTATTTTTTAATGAAGGAACGGTACCGAGATACGATTTGGGCGCAACGGTATTCTCCTTCTTGTGTCGTTGCTTTTTGTTTATCCATCGAATTGTCCGGGAGGGATATAAAGAATAATTTCCCTCTTTCGTCGAAGCGAGGGGAATAAAAATTTCGATTTTTCCCGGCTTTCTTATTCGTGCCACGAATAATTAATCAAAGCTTATTGAAATGATTCAAGACCGTGGATCGAGCTTCCTCTCCATAGACGTAACCAGGAATGCAATTAATAATCAACGTATACTTGATTCTCCGATTCAACGACAGCGGATTAATTCCTACATCAGAAATGCAACCTAACGCAACGCGTGCAACTGTAACGTCATCTATTTTTATCACCGCCTTACTACCGCAGAAATTATTCCACCGTGATATCAAACCTGACCTAAATTCTAATTTAAATTATCGAGTTTCCTACACGAGGAAAATTAAAAGTTTAGAAATAGAAAAATTTAGAACGTGTAATTTTAACATCTGATCTGAATTCCAATTTAAATTGCAAACGAAATTAAACGTTTGAAATGGAAAGAATGTCGAATTAACGTTAAATTATCCTCTCAATTGAGATTAGAAAATTTCTAAAAACTTCTCTCATGAAACTGAACACAGAAGATGTTCGATCTTTCGTCGAAAATATCAGAGGAAGTGGATCGAAACAAACGCCTTCTCAATACGATTATCCTTCCTCGCTGCCAAGTATCGATTTCAGACGACTACCGACTCAGTGTCCGAGCTAGTCCTCCTTTAATAGGATTAACGGTACTTACGGTGTCACTTGTCGGCTCCCCATAAACGAATACGTTCCGAAGATATACGATGGCTATTCGTTACGAGGGGACTGAGCGTCAAAATTAACGATTCGAAAAGTCAAGCTCGCCGTTGCTTTCCATAACTCGTACAAATCCATCAAACGAAGCTTTCAGCGTTTATCAACCGGCCCTCGATAAATTAATGACAGGCATCGATAACGATCGACGAGGAGCGATCAGGAATGATGGTAAAATAGATATTTAGAGAAGAAGTGGCGAGACTTGATTTGCGCTGCGATTCAGTAGAAACGGACAGAGTGGTCGAACGATACTGGACTAGTGGTAATTCTAGTAATCAAAATTACCAAATTTCTTAGAAGGAAATTTCTTGGAGACATTTTTCAGGTAATAAAAATAAACGACGAGAAAGTGTTAATAGAGAATGTTTTATCAAAACATGATGAAACTCTATTCTAAAAAAATATTTTCATTCGAGAAAAATAGAAGAATTCAAATTTTCCTTCACCGACAAACATTTTAAAATCCGAAATAAAGTAAATAAGATGATAAAATTAGGAAGCTCGGCCTTTGAGAGAAAAGAAATAGGAAATTTTATACAATTTTTAATTTGCAAAATTGAATCAAATTCAGCAAGATGCATCGACGGAGCACGATCGTCATTCTTCTTTCGCGCGAAATCGTTTCGTTGGCTCGCTATCTGGTCGAGATAAGTGGCCGGCATTTAGCAGGCAACGATCTTTATTATCCGGCCCTGGCGGAGAGTCAGACACGAAATTAGAGGACAGTTGGACAGGCCTGGCAACAGTGGTACTTAATTAACGCCGTGGTAATCGGCTGCACGACTTAATTGATTTACAAACGTCGTCGGCGCCGTCACGATCACGATCTCGATCGGTCGAGCGACGGGATCGTGCGCCGACAATTTGTCTTGCTCCTCTCTCATGACTGGAATCCCTTAACAACGATTGGCGCCTCAATATGCAGAACAATTCCCCGAGAGAAATGATTCACGATAAACGAAATCAATCGTGCTACAAACGTGTATGTAAAAGTTTCGTAATCGAGATTTCTGAGCCTGATAATAAAAATTTATAATTTATTATCTAAACTTCGATTAAGGATTTCGATCAAACGGTATTTCTTAATCGAAATTTAACTTAGATCAATCGTTTCTGCTCTCAATTTAAAAGAAAAAAGATCTTCCAAAATTTTATAACTTTACATTTATGTTATCGTTTAAATTTACGCAATTAAAAATCAAATTTCAATTTTCCTTTCGAATATAACGTCGAATCGAACAAACGAATCGTCTGATTGCAAAACTAAATTCCACAAAATTAAACCAATCAGCCTCTTCTCTAAAACTTTATCCCTTACGTGAATTAAGATTGAAACATCAATTGCATATCGTTAGAAAAGAGAGAGAGAAAAAAAACCACGAAGAAAATAAAATACCGTTCAGTTGTTCCCGGAAACCTCAAGTGCCACCACGATTTCGCGAGGAGCCTCGTCGCGGCAAAGTATGCGCATAAATATTAGAAGGGTGTAACGTATAAGGAGGACCGGCTAAGTGCACTCTATCGGCGCTCATTATTTTCCCCGGAGGAGTGTCAGATCGCGACTAGCACTCGATAAGCGAGCAATGCGTGTCTTATCCTTCTCCTTTTCTCGCGTGCCCCGTGAATCGGTATAACCGATCGTGCCGACACACGCAGGTTGCCTCCTCGATCTTTGTCCGACCGCGGCCATCCTCTGTCGCACTCGCGGCCCTCCTCCCCCCTCCCCCGATCGGCGACGTGTAAACGGCGCCACGATTAAGGGTCGGTTACACAAGGAGTACTAGAGTTACACTTGGAAATCGAGCGTCTAGCGGCACGCTCTTGCCGCCGAGCGTGGGCGTGGATCGCGCGATCTTTGCGCTAGAAAGTCGCGTTTCTTGTGAAGTCGTCGCGTGCGGGGGTGTAGCTTTCGTCCGCTTTCGTTAATAAAAGAAGGGGAGGAGGTTCGAGATCGCGATTTTTCCAACGAAATCGAAATTTTGAAATTTAATAATCTCGATTCCTTCGTGGATATAGCATTTGAGAAAAATTTAAAATTTTAAAAACACGGATCCTATCGTAAATAATTAATTTCTTATTCGATACTTGGTATTGATAATTTTAAAATACAAATCTCTTTCTTTTAAACAATCGAAGGAATCGATTCGAAGAAATTCGTTTAAAAGAATAAAAGAGGGGGAGGAGGATCCAAGATCGCGATCACAAATTTTCCAATTTCGAACGAAATTTTGAAATTTAATAATCTCGATTCCCCCGTGGATATAGCATTTGATAATTTTAAATAGAAACACGGATCCTATCGTAAAAAATTAATTTCCTACGATACTTGGTATTGATAATTTTAAAATACAAATCTCTTTCTTTTGAACAATCGAAGGAATCGATTCGAAGAAATTCGTTTAAAAGAATAAAAGAGGGGGAGGAGGATCCAAGATCGCGATCACAATTTTTCCAATTTCGGACGAAATTTTGAAATTTAATTATCTCGATTCCCCCGTGGATATAGCATTCGACAATTTTAAATATAAATCTCTTTTTTTTAAACAACCAAAGGAATCCGTTCACCATTCGAAAAAATTCGTTTAGAAAAATAAAAGAGGGGAGGAGATTCGAGATCACGATTTTTCCAATTTCGAACGAAATTTTGAAATTTAATTATCTCGATTCCCCCGTGGATATAGCATTCGACAATTTTAAATATAAATCTCTTTTTTTTAAACAGCCAAAAAAATCCGTTCACCATTCGAAAAAATTCGTTTAGAAAAAATAAAAGAGAGGGGGAGATTCGAGATCACGATTTTTCCAATTTCCATCGAAATTTTGAAATTTAATAATCTCGATTCCCCCGTGGATATAGCATTCGAGAAACAATTTTAAATAGAATCCTATCGTAAAAAAATTAATTTCTACGATACTTGATATTGATGATTTTAAAATATAAGTTTCTTCTTTTTAAACGACCAAAGGAATCGGTTCACCATTCGAAGAAACGTCAACATTGGAAGGTTGCTCGATGAATGGCCTGGTCAGACAGAGATAACAGAGTGGAAGAGGTATAATAATAAGTTAATTTGGGCAAGTTTTACGAGATGTATCTCGAGTTGAATGAGGAAGAAATTAGCGGATCGCCTCGGACGAGTGAAAATGACTTATAAGACGTTCGTGGAATAGACAACTAACGTCGTCGTGGCCGGGATCCCATTTAGATCGGAGAGGGATGGAAAGAAGCGGTGCCACGAGTGCATCGACGACACGTGGTGGGCGTCGGGAAGATTCAGTGCCGGACGAACGTGCCAAGCCCAAATGGCATTTCATTCGATTCCTACCGCCTCTGGCGGACATTAAACTCAACCTGTTTCAGTTCGATCTTAGCCGCGTTACAACCGAGATACTTCCTTCGTTATACGCTGATTTTACGAGGAAGAAGATCGAGGATCTCTCAATCGGCTTGTTATCGGGTTAAAGTTTAATTTTAAAATTAATTCTGGTTAAAAATGGCAAAATTCTATCTTGGAGAAATTTATATATATATATATATATATGTATATATGTTTGAGAATATTTTGTAGAATCGTGATCGTGTGTCCATTTCATTTTTTTAAAAAAGATTTTTCTTAAATCGATTCAATCGATGGTTTTAGTTGTGACTAAAAATGGCAAAATCGATCTTGATTCGCAGGCAACTTTGAGAAAACAGAGGAGATCGCAGCTGTATTTGTTCACCGATTTCATGTTGAACAGTCGATTCAAGAGGTGGTTCGATGGCTGGCCTGATTTAAAACGACAAGCTTCTGTCGAGACTTGGTTCGTCGAAGCCGTGAACATAATATCTTGTTCGATGGAAATTCGTAGACGGCTTTGACGTAAATGTAAAGAGATCAAAGGAGAGTTGGAATCGTGTGTGTTCACTCGGTGCAGGAATGCGGCAAAAAGTAAGTAAATTTGCACTTAAATGGATCCAGAAAGTAACGAAACGGCAAAATGTCACAGTAGCGTGCGAAACAAGAGAACTTTCCAGTTTAACGTTATTGCTCCACTAAATTCAATTCGATCCTATCTCATCCACGTATCTTCTATTCCTAACAACTTCACATCCCGGCTGAAAGACCATCACCGTTTTCTTGAAATCAAACAATCGTTCAATCCTTCTCCTCGAAACACCTCTCACGTATCTCTGTCATTCATCTTCTTGTCGAAAATTTTCAAAAAATTTCCAAAAAATTTCCAAAAACACACCGCTGATATTTAAAATATATCGACTTATTCACACATTGCCTCGGAATATTATTATCATATATTTATCGTAAGTGAAATAACATTGGCAATTTTGAATAAGATTTACTTTTACCCACACTCCTCGACTATAAATATATACATTTTTACCAACGATTGGCCATAAGAACGATCGAGAAACGAGTAACGCCAATGGCGTAACACAATGGATAAAGGGCCACCGTGTAAACAGCCAAGGTTTCCTCATAACGCTGGATATCATTAGCCGTATCCGCGAGCGCGGCAATTTATTCGATAGCCGATCGACTTTTCAGATAGTCGATACTACCGAGCGAGCGAGTGATTTACACGTGATAGAAATAAGAGCGTTCCCTGGCAACGTACTCGCACCCACCCACCCACACACGCGCACATATACACGCAGGTATTCTGGATCAATTTGACACAATCTGTTAACCGAGTACACCGAATCGCATTTGCGATTTGCTATTCACCGTTGTTTAACGGGTGCACGAACAGAAAGTTAATCCAAGCAAAGGTATTTCGGAGTTTTAACACGATCTATGGAGCCGAGCAATTATTTACATAGAATTGTACGTATGCCGCGGAGGATTATAGAAACGGTGACACGGCTTTATGATTTACGAAACACGTTGGTTGCTCAACAGACGGCCACGGAAAATTGTGGGCAAAGGGCAAGAGTTTCTTTCTTTCTCGCGTGATATTTTAATTATTTTCGAGACGGTGCATTTCGTCTTTTATCCTTTATATCTCTGGGATAATTCGAGGATCGAATTTCCTACACGTTTCATCAGACTTTGGTGAAAATGGATCGCGCGAAAATCCACAACGAAACGTAGAAAAATGTAAAAGTAGCATTGCCATTACTTCGAATCCAGTTCTTCGAACACTTCGAACACGCATCGCGCGATATTATCCAACGATCGTCATCCACGTATACGTTTCCACGAGGGGGCAGGTAAGCAACGTTAAAAAACGAAAGAAAAGCAAGGAAAAGAAAGAAAGAAAGAAAGAAAGAAAAAAGAAGGAAAAGAAAGAAACGTCGGAACGCCTGTGGCGCGTGCATTGTACGCGAGCTCAGTCCGCCGATGGTTTTTTAATTCGAACGATCAAGGTTCGGTCCGAGGGGCTCGATCATTTTTCGAATTCACTTACCGTGAAACACGGCATTAGTGTTCCGCTCTCGGGCCTCGCTGCGCGGAACGTATTACCGGTGTTCTCCCCTGGCGAAGATAAATCAGTCGCAATTCCCTCCGTAACTATCGCGCCAAGCTGCTTGATTGTTTCATAATATTTTTCATCGAGGACACGCGGACCTCTCCTGCCGTCTATTCTAACGGGTATATATAGAGAACACGTGTAGACGATCGAGAAATAAAACGCTTTGTTCCGTTATTATTATTTTCCACCCTGTTCAGCCCCGGAAAAAATTAATTTATTTACGACCGATTACGGAAAAGTGTTTGAACACACCATTGTATTTATTCATCATTATTATTAATTAATTATAGATTCGAATTCTATTAGTTTATTGCGAGTGGAATTTTGAAACCGAATTTTTATATATGAGAAAAAAAAAACGGGGACTAGAAAACGATAAAAAGATACTTCATTGGTGTATGCAAATACTTTTTAAACTCAGTCTAGCTATCTACGTATCTATTGAAGTTTTTTTACGTCGATCAATCGTCGATAAATCGCCGCTCCTTATCTTTGTTTGCATCTTAATTATTCCGCGCCTCTCAACCCGTCAGGATCGCGCGAAGGATCGATGATCGACCAGGATGGACGGATCCATCGAGCATGACGTTTTTATCGTTACGTTGGCAAAAGATAATGACGCGTTCACGCCTACTAACTGCCACGAGAAGATATATTCTGCGCGAATAGCTGGAACAAAGAAGAAACTAGTTTTACGCGCGATTGTCGAGGAAAAGATGAAAACTCTTGAAACCTTCGCTATTTCACTTTCGAGTAAATGGATAATTTGTTCATTCTCCATTTCGAAAATATCTTTTACGAAACTTTCTTTGAACTTTTATATCCTCGAAGCGAAAAATAAATCTTTCATCGCGTGTCAACGATTCGTCAAACGAAAAACGTAGGAAGCGGGCGCAGTTGTCCAGTTGCGACCAACGCTCCGGCATCGATATAAATTTAATTACCGGACCCGTTCATGCTCGAGGGAGCAGACCCCGGTGGCCCAAGCCAAACAATCGCTTTACGTGAAAGTATGAAAATAATTCCAGGACAGAGGAAGCGGACGGTGGGCGGTATCTCCTCCTTACGTGTGTGCACGTAATCTCTCTCTCTCTCTCTCTCTCTCTCTCTCTCTCTGTCTCTCTCTCTCTCTCTCTGTCTCTCTCTCCGCTTCGATCGGCTGCTATCTCTCGATGCACGCGTGCCCATTGCAAAGATCGTGGATCGATCCTCTCCTCGAGGCTCAGGTGTCTCTTTCACCTGTTCCAAATTCCTGCGGTGCAATTTCACGGCGATCGTGCACGCCATTGTGCCGCTCGTATCCGCCATTGCCCATTACGTGCTTACGTGTCGCGGCTATTTCTATTATTATATTAATTACACGATCCGGCCACCGAGTCAAGGATAACGTGGTTTGCTACGCGAACGTGTCTACCATCCAGCAAATCGTTTCTACCATTGCACATGCGCGAATTTTCGCGAAGCCCCCCACTTGTAATCGATTATAGTCGATTATAATCGAGGGAATTTTATCGGAGAAATTTAGATTGTGTTTTCGAGAATAATTTCGAAAATTATAAATCGTTGGATGTATTGTCAGAAGAAGAGGGGGGAGAGGAAGAAGAGGAAGGAAAGAATTTAGGATGGAATGGTAAAAAATCGGATGAAATTAAATGGACGACAAGGTCGAGAGAGATAGATATCCAAGAAATACTTAATTAAATCCTTAAACCTATCCGTACAAGATTTAAATTCCAAAGACGTTTCGGAAGATTCTAATAATTATCGAGGAGTGGAGTGAGGCTGTTATCCAAACACTCTTAATGAGCCACCGGAACGAGCCACCTTAATCAATAAAAAATAATCTCCAATTTCGTCCGTAATAATATTGAATACGATACACGAATATCGTCAGCTCATTAAGGGTCGTCGAGCCGATATCCCATAATGATTTACCGTGCGCGTCGATGGTAGTATTTCACGCGTTAAATTGATAATCCTCGCACGGGCCGAAGATTGCCGGTATCCACCGGCATACTAATTAATTGCAGCTCGATCATTATACCCAGCACTTAATTTTACACGTGGCTCACTCGAGTCGAACGTCCACACCCGATAAACACCCACGACTCGCGAGACGCATTTCGAGCGAGAGGAAAAAAGAAAAAAAAAAAAAAAAAGAAAGAAAGAAAGAAAAAGAATAGAAATGGACGAAATGATTTTTCTCGTTTTTCCCCTAGCTCCAAGCTGGTTTGCCAATAGTTGAATTTGAATTTACAGGGTAGATATATACGAGACACTCTTCCTGGATTTTCCAGGCGACGTTAAGGTTTATAGAGGATTCTTGGCTTAGCGCTATCTCATTGGTTAATTGCGACTGTCAACCGAAGGTTCGTGATTTACGAGACCGTGAGCAATGATATCGTTTCGTCCTTCTCGGGCCACGGCCATCCTAGATTATCGATTCTTCTCGTAGAACCAGTTGGTTAACACGAACGCCACCACAATTCCGCCTTGGCTATTTCACTAACGTAACGAATGTGGAATAATGATTCATATTCACGGCTCTTGGAAATCGTTATCCTTTCTTCACTATTATTACGTCGCGTTTTGTACGTATTCTATCCCGTTGAAAGATTGAAATTTTCTATTGAAAGAAATGAGATGGAATTTCGTCCTTTCGGCGAAAATTCAAACTACGCCAATCATGCGAGAAGAAATAATAAGTTTCGTCTCAAACTTTTTTCCTCTTTCATTTCAATAATCTTCGGATAATCGCCTTCGACTTTCTTATCGACGAAAGGCGTTTGAAGGCCCAGTCTTCGAACAACAACCGATAATCCGATGCGATCGAATTAATTAATAGACGTGTAATCGAAATGAACGAATTATGCGAATGGAACGAGGATAATTCGAAATTAAGGGGCAGTGTAACTATTTCTCAAGGACGATTATCCAGTGAAACGAAACTCATCCGTTCCGCGTTTTCGGGACACGAAATAACGTAATGGACGCGATATCTCGTGGCGATCGTACGCGTCTGCGGCTCGTGCGTCCGTTAAGATGATCGCGTATTACCGGTGAACCCCCGTCGAGTGAAATGGGTCCATTCAAGGGGGCATTCTGGACCGGCGATACTGGCCGGAGGTACTTTCGAGTATCAAAGAGCGCTGTGTTCTTGCATAGTATTCCCATCGGGGTGCATAGACGCTACATAATGAGGCCGGTTCAACCAATACCCCGGCCTTTTGCCGTATCCCGCTAAACAAATGTTCCACGTCGTCGTAATAAAATCGTTTATGCGCCGGCTATTGATCGAAATCGTTTGCTGGCGCGTTACGAGTCGTGTTCGCGGTTTAACTTCGATTTAACCTCCCTATATTCTATCGTATGGTTGGACGCTTGGCCTCTTGGTCAGTGTCAATGGACGATCGAGAAAAGATAACGTTTCAAATACGTTTCGAGCGGAGAATTCGAACGGAGTATTCAAAGGGGACGAAGATTGAAGAGATTAACGACTTCCTTCGGAAAATTGTGATAATTTGTAAAAATTCCATAGCATCGAGGCGGCATTAATTGTCACGGAGGATGAAAATTAAAATTCGCCAGCAGAAGCAAGGAGTCAAGGATCAATCGTCCTTAAACGGGGATAATTGGGCGTCCATGATCGTTACGTGCGTGATTGCGAATGCAAACGCATCAGAATTTGCACGTTTCATTGCGAAGGGAGGGGACACGCTTGAGCCACGGGTGGGCCCATGTTTCTCATTGTCCGCATGTCGTTCGTAAGAGGCAGAATAATGGGCGCTATCTGCAGCAGCCAGTACACCGGCGTTGTAGCATAATATGAAAGAAAAAAAAAATATATATATATATATAAGGTCGCGGGCCAGATACCACACACTGAGCGCCGTCATATATATATATATATTTTTTTTTTTTCTTCTCTTCTCGCCGCCCCCACCCTCGCCGTCTCCTCTTACCCTCCTTTTTTGCCCCCGAGAGCGGGTCTCCTCCTCGTTGTTGCAGCCGAAAGAAGAACGTATTACCGGATACCGATCGAAGTAAGATATTGCGGTACAATCGCGGATTGCTTCTTTCATTCGTCCACCCCCGGGCAATATTTCTCTCGAAATGAAATTTAATAAAGGGCCAGATCTGACCGGGCGATCTACGTACCAGCGGCCTCTCTTTTACCCTCTTTTTTATATTTAGTTATTTTTTAGTTTAGTTTTTTTCTTCTTCCCTTTCTCTGGCTCAGACCCTCCCTCCCGCCAAAAAGTCTGGGATCTCGTGTTCTCTTTTCGTCGTCTCTCTTACCGCAGGTTGCTGCAGGCGACATTCCGTTCGAACGTTGAATTTAACTGGAAGGAGTCCATCAACGACACGGATGACTCAATTTTCTTGGGACGAGTTGTTAAATCTCGTAATTTTTTAGAGAATTTCTTGAAGACGTATATAAAAGATATATATATATATATATTATTTATTATCCAAAAGTCTCTCTCTTCCATCTTCAGCAACAATCAAATTTTCCTTGGCTGTCTCAAATTTCAGTCCCACTGACAAGTAGACATTACCTTCATTATCCCGACAAAAAAGCATAAATTCATCGAGATCCTTCTAAAAAAGGATAACATCCCTCCTCCCTTGTTCCCGCCAACTTTTCTCTCCTCGAGTCGTCTTAGCCGGCGGAACAGAATCAGAAGCAGCGATTTTGCCACGTAATCCGCGTGTCGTGTCGTAACGGATAGAGAATAATGGTCCCTATCTGCCGGCAGCGAGTGTACTTTAATATGACGAGAAAATATAAGGTTGCCGGTCTCGATATGATACCGCACGCTGAGTAAGACTGGCGGTCTTTTTTTTCCTCTTTTATCCACCGGTATCCCGCGCCATTGCACACACCGTGCTCACCCATACGTCTCTCGTTCCTCGTACGGCACACGCGTATTGTGTGCCCACCGACAAAAATCCCTGATTACCCTCTTTGTAGTCCGGTCGAAATTAACAGAGATAAGCTCGCAGGGTTTATTTATCGTTATTGTATCACTATTTTACTTTCACACTTCGGTGGCGAGCCGCCACAGCAACCGCGGCCAGTGGAAACCGATTAACCCAGATACCCACATAGGAAAATGTTCTAGAGAGGCCCCGTTTATTTTCAACCGTGTTCCACCTTTGTTCTAACTATTCCGTCCCGGCAGTGTTATTGATTCCGGTATTCATCGTCCGGTATCAATCGTGTTATCACGAGAGGGAGCCGATAAATAGATCGATATTGCAAACTTTAAATACGTGGAAACGTATAATTTTCGTTCGCTCGAGAGAAATATTGAATGATATTGCAGAAAAGTGTGTTGGCGAGGGAAAGTTTAAAATCTGAGTTATCGAATATTAGAAGAATATTACGGAATATTTTGTAAAATATCGCCCGAGAATATTGTGAAATATCGTAGAAAATATTAAATTTATCGCGATAAAAAAGTGGAAAAATTGCGAAAAATTTCTATATCACAATGTGATCCGGTATGGTCTAGTGGCTAGGATACCTGGCTCTCACCCAGGAGGCTCGGGTTCGATTCCCGGTACCGGAAACTTTTTTTTTTATTTTGATTTTCGAAAATCACTTTAAATTATACCTCTGTTAAAATAAATACGAAAAATTAAAATCCAAAATGAAAATTTTTTCCCAACATAATTTATCCCGCGTAAAATGCAAAATTAAACAGAAAATTGCAATCGCATATGCATTTTACTTATAGCATCGTACACCGTATCGCATACCGGATTTTCTGTCTATGATTTTCGAAAATCGCCTTCACTTTTCAGAGATTTTTTTTTCGATTTCGAATTTTTATCGACGCCTGTTTAGCATATAAGTGGCGTTCAGGCGTCTGAAATTATCATCGGTCAGGCCAGAATTGGCATTTTAACGCGGCCAGAAAATCACGGATAACGTGTTCATACCCAAGAATTCCACTGTTTTACTGTATTGCGACGATAAGTCGTACCAATAGAGACATTAGATAGATTACAATGCGAAAACCATGGTTGGATTATTTTTCTCGCACAGAGTATCTTTTAGAGATATCTGACACGCACGAGGTGTCGTAAGAGATGAATAATAATGAGAACAATATAGGAGACCGGGTCGTTGAATTTCGACTATAATTTTAGTGCACGATCTGGAACTGGAAATAGGATAATTCATTACCAATACTAATTGAGTGAACTTTAAACTGGTCTAATAAACCAGTGACCAGATTCACATTTTATTTTATACCTGTATATATACACAGGTAAAATTATTCTTATTTGAAATATACGTGAACTACACTCTTATTCAAGAGTTTGAATTGTTGAAAATTAATAAAAATACAAGTATAGAAATTGAAAAGCTTCCTGCTCACAAACTATTATTTGGAATTTCATTTCCCAAAAAGATACTAAAATACGTTCAATAAAATATATAATTTTCACACGTTTCTAAGATAATTCCCTAAAAAATTCTCTTCATCAACCAATTAAAGAAAAATCTAACCTCGATATATCCTCCAAATTAACATGAGACAATCCATCGACTTTGATCGATTTTCCAGCAACCTACCGGTTCGAGCACGTCGATTCGACTGGCTGGCATTTCAGCCTCGTTTTTCCGACTCCCCCCCTCCCCCTTCTCCGAGAAGGTCTCTCACGGAACGACCACGCGTCCGTCTCGCGATTCCTGGAATATCGGGCGTCGATTAGCCGGGCCGTACGGCCCATGGTCCCATAAATCGTGGCGCGCGCGACGCAATGCGTTTACGCAAGAAACGGCACACGCGGAGCGTGTACACGCGTCGGCGTTGCAACGCTTGGCCATTGAAACGCGGGGAAAACGAGAGAGAGAGAGAGAGAGAGAGAGAGAGAGAGAGAGAGCGCTCGACAAATCGGCCGATAATACGATTAGACCGATAATTAATCTGATCGTGATTTCGATCGGTATCGAAAACCGCCCACGCTCGGCCTCGGGGTAGAATCGAGTCGCGTGACGAAACGCCGATGATGCGATAATCATTGTAATCCGCGTGCGTTATCTTCGTCATCGAGAAATCATGTCAACCGTTGATATCGTGAGGTATAATATAAGGCTTGATTATCATGTTATGCGTTGTTTGCGCGAGGAAACGGGGTCGGTGAAGTGTTATGGGCTTTCTTGTCGCCGATAATTAAATTAATACGCCGGGGGAGAGAAATCGTGGTTAATCAAGTCGGAAAGATAAGACGATATTTTGATAATATTTCGCACACGGCTTTCGGCTCGTTTCTCTGCATTGCCGCGAGTATTTTTTTGGAATTTTTTGGCATCGGCCCATAACGACTTTTCGTTTTGTTTTCGCGTGGTAAAATAATTAGTTTGTTCCCTCGGATCTAACTTACGTAGTATGCACGGAATATCGCGAGAAAATTGAAAGTATACTAATAACTCGATTGAACCTTACAGGTTATGTACGTTAAAACACTCTTAAAGTTTCGTTTCCCTTCCATACATATATTATTAAACGAATAGTATAATATCGTTTATGCGTTATCTCCGACTATATATTTAGATACACGCGTCGAATAAATTGTCCAAAGGTTAGCAACGAGTCAAATTCTAAGAAATCCCCGCCAGCAAGCTCGTTAAATGTCTTCATCGAAGATACGTTCGTGGACAGGTTTAGCCAGAAATTCCACGCACGACGAGCAAGGTAGCAACTCATTTCGACAATCCTGCTTCGAAATCGACCGCGCGAACGGCAACGATATTCGAGCATGCAGCTCGACGCAGCTCGAAAACCAATTCGATAGGACGACTTTCTATCTCTCAGCGTTATGTTATAATTGATTTGTCACGTCGGGTCGATCGTCCATTGGTTAAAAGTTAATCGACGAAAGGAGCCGAGCGTTTGCGATCGCTTCTCGGGAAGGAACGATATTGAGAGTTTCTCTACACGCAACTCGGATGTCTGGATACCTGGATCCAGAGTCCAGTGCACCACAGTGGACATTATTATTGCTCGTGTTTCGCAAAAGATCGATCTGCGTGCACGCGTGCGTGTGTGGGTTAATCTGAGGAACCCGTTTCGCCAGAAGGCGATATTTTCCGCCTCCGCATGGCGCCTCCCTCCCTGTCTCTTTCTGTCGCCCTCCTCTCCGTTTCTGCGCACAATTTACCTGTCCCCGTGGAAAACCGATCGCTTACACCGTTACCGCGATTCCAGAAAATTAATTAAACCCCTGGCGGAGATAATCGACCGTTCCCAGGTGCACCGATAATCGATCAACATTCTGTAAACGTGGTGGAACACGAGGCCGTCACGTGGCCGTTATTTGCATGGGCCGTAAACGCTCTTCGACACGGTGGCGGCGAAATTTCGTATGAAAATTACAGGACAGAGAGACGGTTATTAAGTGGAGAGGGTGGAGAGATGAATGGGCCCGATTAAGCGGTGAATTAGTCCTTAATTGGCCGGCAATCATTTTTTTCTCCGATCACGTATTTATTAACATTTTTATGTTCCCCTTACGATTTCCGTGAAATCATATTTTCTCCCGGTAGAAAGTGAAACCTTGTAAACGATCTGGTTAACTCGAAAATTTATTTTATCGATTTTATTTTTCAAATTATTCCGCGATGTGGTCCGTCACGTGAAATAATTCGCGACGGAGAATTTTTACAAAAATTCCGCCAATGGAAAATAGGTTTCACGGAGAACGGAGTACAATTACGCAACAATGTATATCCGGTATATCTATTTCGGTGCGTAAT
Organism: Apis laboriosa; assembly: GCF_014066325.1. NCBI lineage: Eukaryota > Metazoa > Arthropoda > Insecta > Hymenoptera > Apidae > Apis > Apis laboriosa. The sequence continues at coordinate 3,178,595 of NW_025223257.1, forward strand.
AATCGCTCGCAAATCGTTACGTTACACGTTGAAAATTACACTCGAAAGGGAATTACTGGAACAATAAGTGTAGCAACAAAAACGGACAATTCACCTGTTTCACAGGCCGGACAACATTCCACCCGATTTCCTTAAGACGGAATACGTGTCGGTATTCCATTTTTAACTTCCCATGATACCCTTCGATCTGAATTAGCCGCGTATACGCCTATTACAGATTCCATCGTTTCTATCGCCTATTATCAACGGGTCGCAAATAAGCCAATCGACTTAGAACCAATATTAGATCGACTTGGCGATAGAGATCGTATCGTATTCGAGAGGGTGGTGAAATTTCTCCGCGCGAATTGTAGCTGTCGATCATCGATCACCGATTATATATGCTCGCCATCATATCCAATCTAGAATTTCATTGCAACGTTTCCTTTCTCCCCCCGATCAACCAACATTTCGATAATATAAATTTCGTAGAAAGCACAAATTTATAATAATAATAATTTCGTTAGCAAGCACAAAGTATATAATAGAGAGTAGAATATAATCTAATCTCTATTTATAACCATCGCATTACCCATTAACCTGTTATTTATTAAGTCGTTACATACGAAATTTCAAGCATTGTGACTTGGTTAAAATTTTATTCACCCGCATAAAACTCTGTCCATTCGTCTATCCGGAATAATTTCTACTTAGAAAATTTTTTTTTTCAAATTTTACAAAAGATTTATCAAAGAATTTTCCCTGCTACGTTACGTCTAATCCTAGAAACGCTCTTTATCATTATTGCGGAACGATCGTGGAACTGTTACGCGAGCGGTTTTCACGCCGCATAAAGGCGATCGTTACACGCGCACCGCGTGCCTAACGAACGGGTCGACTGGCTGCCAATGATAAAAGTAATCCCCGATCTAGATTACGAGCACAATGGGGACCTCCGGGCGTCTTTCCGCGCCGTACGCGTTCGACCGTGCGCTTCGATCACCGCTTCACGGTATCGCAACCGTGGCGAGAAAACGCGATGGAGACGAGTGCATAGGCGAGTAGAATCGACATATAAAATTGGTTAAAACATTTGTAGAAAGTTTTCAAAGCTTCCTGCGTGCAGATTTCTACAGATTCGTGCGCCGTTACGTTAATCGCGTAAGGATAGTTCTTATTGAGAAGGGCCGCGGTAATGGAGATTTCAACGCCCCAGGACTTGCACGAGCGGTGTTCTCTACGGGTTGCGTAAGATTTCTATGCGCGAAACGTTGGAAAAGATGGAAAGTTGGTGATAATTGAACGCATTGTATCGCACCAGTTTACGAATATTCATAGCAAAAATCTCTCTGTCTAATTTCAGACGAGGTAGCAAAATTTTAAATAATGTAAGAATTTTAAATAATGAAGAAAATTTTTCTTGACGCTTTTTCTTTGAAATTCATTTGAACCATTCGATCGATCACGATCGATCCGTGTACCGTAAAACTAGATCAATACTTTTTCCAACGTCGACGCAACATTCATAATATCGCGATTGGATCGCGCCACAACTTGTCCACTCTATCACCACCGCGTATCATCACGGCGCATCTCGTTTCATCCGCAATCGTTGGTCGAGGTTCTATTTTTTTCTTTTTTTTTTTGCCAGGTGACCTGTCGTTGATTTCCGTGGTCCGGTTGAAGTGCAGCGTGTTTACTTCCTACGTGCTGCGCGCACCGGCTACCTTTTCCCCGGCGCAACAGGATCGTGTACAGGTCGCTCGTGCGGAACGACGGTGAAACACCGGCGTGGAACACAGGATTACGAACGTAGGAGTAGCGAACAACGCTCGATCCACCGTTGTCGCCGCTACAGGGGAATTAGAAACCTGGTGGGATCACCTTTGGAACACCGTGTTCAATCGACGATGTATTGATATCTCGTTATACGTGCAGAGATGTATCAGTGTTTCTTTCTCTTTTCTCCGGTGGAGAAGCGTGAATTTTGCGGCTGGACGTCTGGATCCGATTCTGAAACGGCTATTGTAAGACGCTTCATGCTTTCCCAGAGAGGATTTTTAGAAAGAAATAACGCGTTGCGAAGGTGGTAGTCTTTTCAAAGACTTTCTTCTTTGATGGAGGTTTTTTTTTCTTGAGATCCGTATCGACGTGGATCGGTCAGGTCCCTTGTTCGAAAAAGGGGTTCCTTTTGTGACCGGATCAATTGGAATTCTTGTTCTTTTAAATTAAATTTGAAAATTGTGAAATATTGATTTCAATCTTGAGATAAAATGAATTATCTCTTCTAACAATGGTGTTAGAAGCAAGTCTTCGTATTTCTTTTCTTTTCTTCAAATCCTTGCTACGTAATAATTAACTTTCGATTCTTTGATTATTGTGTGGAAGGTTGGTTTTTGTTACGCTTGGGTGGAAAATGATTTGCTTTCCCTTGCGGCTCTTTCTATTTTCGTTTCGAGAAGAGTTCGGAAATCTAAGAAACGGGTTAAGCAAACGTTGCGCGGAACGTACTGGCTGCGACCTAATGACTTGATAAGCACTCACAGTCAATCCTGGTGATCTTTCAGAAATATTTCAACATATCCTGTTACGAAGGGCGCGCCTCATAAATAAAATTTGAGATTCAAAAGATCTATCGATATTCAATTTCCAGCGATAATAATTTATGGGGGAAAAGTACGCGAAATAAAATACCGAAAAATATTCGCGATAATAACGCACAAGATTTTCAATCGAAATAGCTCGCGAATTAAGATGTAACGAAACGATTGGCCAAGAAAAGGAAAGACATGCCAAATTATCAGACACGAACGGCTTGGCACCACTTGCCGGAACGTAGCTATTGCTCCTATATGATTAACTAATTCAATAAACACCGTAACAGTGACAGCGGTGCTTGTACTCGGCGTAGTCAACCTGTCATTACACGGACGATTATGTCGTTAGAGCTCGGAGGATTTTAAACGTGTAATTAAGAGAAATCACCTCGACGACATCGTAAGGCCAATTTCGAAAAACAGCAATAAAAGTGTCGCTAGAAGGGGTTCGTGATCATGGAGCGAACATCTGCTCAAACGAATTTCTACTGGCTCTGTAAAATGTTCCAATCTTTCTTCCGTCATTCCCAACAAATCCCAACGTCACTTTCTATATAAAATTTTGTTAAAAATGTTTCTGATAAAAATCTTCAAGTTCTTCTGACGAAGTTTATTAATTATAGGATTGAAGATAGAGGAAGAAAAAGAATGGCGAAACACCAAGTTCTCCGTGAAATTTCTCCCCTTTTGACAAGGAGTTGATTGAGTTACAACAGTTGAAACGAAATTATAAGGTAAGAAACTCGTTCGTGCGAATTGATGCCAGGTGGAAAAAGTGCGACTGCACTTTAGAGGCCAATTAGGAAGCTACGCTTAGCATCCACCCTCCAGGCCTCGAGAGTCCCCCCTTTGAACTCGTTTTCCGCGGTGGTTTTAAGCTCATAATTAGCGTTAACTTCTTAACTTACGATACGTCGACCTTCTCCTCTTTTTTCTCTCTCTCTCCCTCCCCCTTCGCAACAACGTTACAATTTCATCTCCCTCGCGATGTTCAAAATTAAACTCGTGAGCGTGGCGTTGGTCGGAACGAGGCCTCATTAAATATAGGCTGAAAAATCGCCCGTTGCAAAATTACTAGGTGTTCACACGTCGCTGCGGGCGTCGAGTGTTATTTCTGGAATACTCGTTCACGGTCCACGAACTAAAGAAGTAGCGATCGGAAAACCGGCGTCGACAAATGAAGTTCTGTAAGCGGCCCTCTAGATAACGTAGCCCACAGAAATAACAAAATCATTTTAACCTACATTTCTCTCTCTGTCTCTCTCTCTCTGTAGAAGTACTTCGTAGAATACGTTCGAAACAATTTTTCCTTGTAATTAACGCGTTTCTTTCCTGTATTCGTGTAACTAATTTTCCGATGAATTTTAATCATCTCTTGAAACCACGAGCACGTCAATTATAAACTCGGTGTGTCAGATTGAAAGAAAAATTCTGCGAATCTTCTTTCTTGGATGGAAAGCAATTTTCCTTCATTCGTCACGATTCAAATGTAGATTTGAAATTGTTCGAAATTCAACTCGTGATGAACGCGAATCTCGTCTTGTGTTGTCTTTGAAAAATATTTTCCAACGAAACAATTAAAATCAAAATATCATTCCCCTACATTCGAAAAATCTTTTCCTTATCGCAATTCCTTTCGCTTTCCACGCCTGTATTCCTATCCTCCATCATCGACGAAGGGATTTAACACGGTAAAAGCGGAATCCCAAAGCGGTGATTTATCTGCGTCGAGTGAAATCGTTGGAGCGGTGTTTCGTCATTTTCGCAGCGCAAAGCGAAACGATATCGAAGCGGGCAAAATGAATTGAAAGGCACGACCGGTAAATAATAATTAATACTTTCGTCGTCGATGGTTATCAACGAAATCCGGCGTGTTCCGGCCGCTGATCGACGGATCGACCGCGGAATAGATCGTCCGTAGATCCTCTTCGAACCGTGATCCGGTGATTTATCGTGCCACCGCCCTCCATCTATCATGTCCGATAGCAGCGATAACCGTAGCCTCTAATGCTAGTATTTTTTTTTCACCATTTTGCCTCTCGTCGTTCCAGCGGATTAAAATAGAAATTCAAATAAACGTTTATCGAGAGTAATTCACACCGATTGCAGAAGAGAAGGTTTGTTCGATTATCGAAATAGTTTTTTAAAGATTATTATTGAGGTGATTGAAAAGTGAAGAAATATAGATTGTAATCTAGATTTAGAAAAATTAGATTTATTACGAAGAAACGTAAGATTGCCGCCCGCGTGTATGGTGTACAAGCACGACTCATTCACCACTCGATAATACGATAATCGCGAACCCATATAACGCGCCAAGGTTAAGAACTCTAGGGCATTGCGGTATTGCAACGATACACGATCGCGATAGCTGACTTATTACCTTCAAATCCACGCTTTCTCTCGCCATACGTACGAAGAAAAATACGTTTGATTAAATCTTTATCGCTAACTTGCAATTTGTCTCATGCTCAACACTTGAAATACTCACATATATTACGATTATGACAATCAATCAATTGTCGAATAAATGAATTCCGAAAATTTAAATGGCCAAAATATTTTATAAAATTGTTGCACGACTTTTAATTATTTTAACGTTTATCTTCTAGAAGTTTCATCGCGATGAAAGTTACTCAACGATGAAGCATCGAAATTAAATCACCGACAATGCTAAACGACTTGGATTCAATCCCGAAAATTTAAGTGGCCAAAAATATTTCACAAAATTGTTGCACGGCTCTTAATTATTTTAACGTTGCAAATCTAATCCCGAAGATTTAAATGGTTAAAATATTTTACAAAATTCTTGCACGACTTCTAATTATTTTAACGTTTACCTTTTCAAATTTTAGAAGTTTCATCGCGATGAAAATTATTCAACGACGAAGCATTAAAATTAAATCACCGACAATGCTAAACGACTTGGACAAATCTAATCCCGAAAATTTAAATGGCCAAAAATATTTTACAAAATTGTTGCACGACTCCTAAAATTATTTTAAAATTTATCTTCTCAAATAAGTTCTAAAATTCATCGCGATGAAAGTTACTCAACAACGAAGCATCGAAATTAAATCACCGACAATACTAAACGATTTAGATAGATTCAATCCCGAAAATTTAAATGACCAAAAATACTTCACAAAATTATTGCACGACTTCTACAATTATTTTAATGTTTATGTTTTCAAATTCTAGAAGTTTCATCGCGATGAAAGTTATTCAACGACGAATCGAAATTAAATCATCGACAATGCTAAACGACTTGGACAAATCTAATCCCGAAAAAAAAATTTAAATGGCCAAAAATATTTTACAAAATTGCACGATTCCTAAAATTATTTTAAAATTTATCTTCTCAAATAAGTTCTAGTAGTAGAATTCATCGTGATGAAAGTTATTTAATGACGAAGCATCGAAATTAAATCACCGACAATGCTAAATGATTTGGATAGATCTAATCCCGAAAATTTAAATGGCCAAAAATATTTCACAAAATTGTTGCACGACTCCTAAAATTATTTTAACGTTTACCTTCTCAAGCAAGTTCTAGAATTCATCGCGATGAAAGTTACTCAACGACGAAACATCGAAATTAAATCACCGACAATACTAAACGACTTGGACAGATTCAATCCCGAAAATTTAAATGGCCAAAAATATTTCACAAAATTGTTGCACGACTCCTAAAATTATTTTAACGTTTACCTTCTCAAGCAAGTTCTAGAATTCATCGCGATGAAAGTTATTCAACGACGAAGCATCGAAATTAAATCACCGACAATGCTAAACGACTTGGACAAATCCAATCCCAAAAATTTAAATAACCAAAATATTTTACAAAATTATTACTTCTAAAATTATTTTAACGTTTATCTTCTCAAACAAATTCTAGAATTCATCGCGATGAAAGTTACTCAACAACGAAGCATCGAAATTAAATCACCGACAATGCTAAACGATTTGGACAAATCCAATCCCAAAAATTTAAATAACCAAAATATTTTACAAAATTATTACTTCTAAAATTATTTTAACGTTTACCTTCTCAAGCAAGTTCTAGAATTCATCGCGATGAAAGTTAGCTCAACGACGAAGCATCGAAATTAAGTCATCGACAATGCTAAACGACTTGGACAAATCCAATCCCGAAAATTTAAATAACCAAAATATTTTACAAAATTATTACTTCTAAAATTATTTTAACATTTATCTTCTCAAGCAAGTTCTAGAATTCATCGCGATGAAAGTTATTCAACGACGAAGCATCGAAATTAAATCACCGACAATACTAAACGATTTAGATAGATTCAATCCCGAAAATTTAAATGGCCAAAAATATTTCACAAAATTATTGCACGACTTCTACAATTATTTTAATGTTTATGTTTTCAAATTCTAGAAGTTTCATCGCGATAAAAGTTACTTAACGACGAAGCATCGAAATTATCGATAATTAAACGACCTAGGTAGATTCAGTCTCGAAAATTTAAATGGCCAAAAATATTTCACAAAATTGTTGCACGACTTCTACAATTATTTTAACTTCTCAAGCAAGTTCTAGAATTCATCGAGATGAAAGTTATTCAACGACGAAACATTGAAATTAAATCACCGACAATACTAAACGACTTGGATAGATTCAATCCCGAAAATTTAAATGGCCAAAAATATTTCACAAAATTGCACGACTCCTAAAATTATTTTAACGTTTACCTTCTCAAGCAAGTTCTAGAATTCATCGCGATGAAAGTTAGCTCAACGACGAAGCATCGAAATTAAGTCACCGACAGTGGTAAACGACTTGGGCAGATCCAAGAAATCGGCCCACGCGCTCACCTCGCGATCACCTCGTTCAGAGAGGATAGCTTCGATAGAGAGAAACGCGTCGTGGTCGGTATTGTTTCAAAAGGCGTCTCCACCGGTGTCTGGGAGGTCAACTTTTGCGCCGGCATATATCATCGTTCGCGAGTTACCTTTCCAAAGCGTGGCGCGAATCGAGTACCAGGTGTCCCGCGGTGTAACAACCCTCATCATTATTATTATTACACGCGTGAGACCTGCGTATTCGCCATTTTCCACTCCCACCTCTGACCACTCTGGCGCCGGAGAATTGAACTTTTCCACGAGATGCCTATCCGATCGATTACTTTCTCGATCACACCTGCAACCTCGAGCGACCTCGAGGAATGCGATGCAAATAAATCTGCGAAATTATCGCAGTTTTGACCTACCAACAATTTCGATGAATGGATAATACGATGATTAAAAGGAAATTTTACGCGCTTTTTATTCTTAATCACTATTTCGAAACGATGAAAAACTATATGGAGAAGCTTCTTCGATTCTAAAGAATTTTTCGTTCGCGCGAAAATTGATGGATAATTTGTTAGCAAAGAAGGCGCGTAAGATGAGAGTTTAATTCGACGTGTAATCCTCTATTTTATCTGGTTTATTTTAATTACTTTTGGACCAATGAAGGGAACGATGTAACGAAACGTTTTTCCTGACTTCGCGGTAAAAGTTTAACTGGCGATTTATCGATAATTTATTCAACGGTGGAAAAGGTGAAACTTTTAAAACGCGCGCGTTGTTCCATAGATCAAGGAAAAAAAACGAAATATTCTTGCGATATCGCAAGAATATTCGTTTCCTTCGATAATCGATGGAATCAAGTTGGTTTATTAAAGAAATCGTAAAATCCTTTGCGATTATTTGCGAATTGTTACTTGAAGAATTCAGGATTGGGAGAAGCGTGGTAGCTCGAATGGGATTCAGGATCGCTTGAGAATGAAGTGAGCCTCGATTTGGAATATTCAAAGGAAATTGTAGAAAAAATAATTCGTGAAAAATTGAAATGAACGATGATCGAATTATGTATACGTGGCTTACGATTCTACATAATTCGAGTAAAAAAATTTAAAAGAAATTTATTAATTTGCTGAAATTTTTAAAAATCGAATATTACAAATCTCGACTTTTTAAAGATAAATAATTATCTTTCCGTATACTTTCGTACGGATGAATAGAAATCTATTCCGCATCCCCTTCCATAGATAGCTAGATGTTGCGCGTTTCAACGAATAGGCTTTGCATTCATAGCCGTTCATTCAGCGAAATTTCATTCTTGCTTTCCGTCCTTCGAACAGGGAGGAAGGGGATGAGAGAGGAAAGCAGCTATCGCCAACGATCGATCTACGAGCATCCGACGAGGTATCGACTAGCAACACACGGTGCAAAAGATCACGGGTGTTGCACCATGCACGCAGCAAGGTCCACCATAACTTAATCCACGTAAGTCGCCTACACACCGATGTTGGCGATGCCTGACCCGCGGATCGTTTATTTCGCGTATCCACGGGCACGACGGTGGAGCGTGTATTACGAGGCTGTCTCGTTTATTCAGACTCGCTTTCTGCCTCGATTTATCGAACCACGACAGATAAGCCTGGGCCCTGGAAACGCATCAGGCGATGCCTAAGCGATTTGCCTTGCTCCGGATAAACGATCGCGCGTGCGTTTCAAAAATTGTGTAATAAAGTTGTAACGCAAAATTTATAGCATCTTCAACTTCTTCCTCCTCCTCCTCCTCCTCCTTGTCCTCTTCTTGTTCTTCTTATTCTTTCGTAATTTCGAAAGAAAGTTTGAAAGAAAAATAAAAATCGAAAATTTTATCTATAGATGAAGAAAATATAAAATTTCTAATGTCCAGTACGTTACTGAATTTTCCAATCATCTCTTTCTAAAATTCTAAATTCCAAATTCTAAATTCTAAATTCTAAATCCTAAATTATAAATTCTAAATTCTAAATCTTAAATTCTAAATTCTAAATTCTAAACTCTAAACTCTAAACTCTAAATTCTAAATTCTAAATTCTAAATTCTAAATTCTAAATCTTAAATTTTAAATTCTAAATTCTAAATTCTAAACTCTAAATTCTAAATTCTAAATTCTAAATCCTAAATTCTCTTCGTGTCACGTCCCAGAAGAAAGCTAAAGAATAAAAAATAAAGGTAATGGGGCGGATCGTTATCGAAGAAGAGGTGAACCGGAAGGAAGGCGTCCGTTTCGAAACACGACGAAATCACGTGTCGTTACGACGAGTCCCGTATTATGCGACATCGCATCGCGGATAGTTTTAGCCCACGCGGTGATCACGCGACATAGCGGCGAGTGTGAGGTCCTCTTGCGAGCATGGTAATGACGTGACATACACGCACGCGACGGGAAGAAACGCGTACGTATTAAACGCAGGCACGCCGCGAGGGCACCGCGATGTCACCTGCGCGTTATGCAATACAGACGGTTGACCCGATCGGGGGCCGGATTAAATGTCGCTCTGTTAAATGCATGCCGCGGATAACTGTACGTGGGACGTTCATTTCGCAAGAGGAAATCACCCACATTCGTGATTCACGATGCTCGCACAATCGATACGAAAAGGGAAAAGTATAACGAGGCGAGACGCGTCCATACATCGATTTTCGTTTTTTTCGATTGAATTCGCTTTTATTTATTATTTATTTATACGCGAAAATCGATGTATAAATATACAATTAAGTATTCTGAAGTAATATTTTTCCAGAATAATTTTTCGAAGAGAAATATTTCATATCTCTTTCTACGTGTTTTTCAATAAGACGAGATACAATAAGATTAAATAAATTGTAGGAAATGATAAAATATTTGCCTCTTCGCCTCGAGTTGAGAAAATACTGATCCTGTAGATAAATCGAAAGGATGTGCGTATCTTTAACAAAAATATAAAATATCATATTACGATTTTTATCTTAAAATACATTGTTGATTATTTGAAAATTTCGAAATAATGTAAAATGGAATTGTATAAAACTTCGAACTATAATAAAAATAAAAATTGTGATTTATAAAATAAATTGTAAGAAAAATATTCATATATCATCGTGTAAGAATATAATATAAATCGTAAATAAAAAGATAATACCTCTTCGGGTGATGGATGATCGCCTAATTGTCTTGAAACAAGCACTGACTCTACTACACTGTACCGAAAACGAATATTTGCAAAGAAAAAAATAATAAAAAGTTAACTATTAACACGAGCGTCCATTTGTTACACGAATTACGTATTAATCGAACAATTATTGTACGATAAATTGTTAAACAAACACGTGAATTGTTAACCGAACAAAAGAGAAGTGCGCAATACTTATAAAAATTATAAATAATAACCGTGAAATAACTGCGTACCTCGCGTCGAACGATACGTCTTATCACTACGACTTTCGAAAACAGAATGACGCCATGTGTTGTCGTTTTTGTCCCGAGGCGGCGAGCTCGGCTCGAATTCTTGGAAATTCGAATTTCTACGAAATTCTCGCAAATGTAAACACGAACGCTCGAAACTATTTAACCGAAATATATAAACGAAATATATAAACACAAAGTGACTCAGTATTATTATTGTATACAAATTTGCCGCGACATTATCTACGCGACCATATCCACGCGAACATACATTTTCAATATACACGTAAAATTTATATAACCGAATAAAATAATTCCATCAAATATTCACTATGTAAAATTAATAGCTACGAAAAAAGTTTCTCGTATCGTTACAATCCAAAAATTTAAAACTCGAAGTTCAAAGCTCGAAAAAAGAGGACCAGGATCCCTTCGATCATCTTGGATTGATTCATAATCAACTTTAATTAACCGGATCCCCCTCGAAGTGAGAGTGAAAAAAAAAGAAAAAAGTGAAGGAGGCAGTTTTATTGGCGATCTTTTTAAGGCAGGAAAACCTTAAAGACTTGGGCCGACACGATTGGGCGGAAGAGACGTACGATGGGTTTTTTGGCCGCGTGCGCGCGATGGAGGAAGGAGATTTCGTTCGGCGGATCCCGTAATGCGGTAGCTGGATTCATGGCGCACCGTGCCGCCCGTAATTGCGTGTTTGCCGAGAGGCGAGCGGCCACGCCGGTGTTATTAGTTTCACCTCCGTGGAGCACGCAATCCTCGGCCTTCTTTGCGAGGATACCTTGTGCGACCACGGCCACGCGGGAACATCCATACAATAAGGAAACGAAGGTGGAAGGTGGAGCTGACAGGGGGCCGAGATACCAATCCGCTTACCGGTAGGTGTAACGGCTCTTCCACTTTTTATCGATTTCGTACGAACCGAGTTTTTACGAACCGTTCGAGGCTAAACGAGCGTTCAAGGATCGAGAATTGGCGATGGTGGCGATTGGGTTAACGCATTGGCAAGTATATTAGAGGAAAGTATGAGGATGGAAGATGGAAGGCGATATCTGGAAAACAATTATTCTTGGAGATTCTCACGATCATTTGCCTATGGACTTCTTCCACATCGATTCAATAATTTTCTGTGGATACACCCTTTTGATATTAATAATGGGACTAACGACGGATGATGATTAACGGATGAATTAAGATGCAAATCACGTAACTGGGGAAAAATGAGGAAGCAACGATTTCCTCGAGGCGCGTTAAAAAAAGTTGAACAAAGAAGGATCGAAGGATGGAAGATGCACCTGCGCGAGTCCCACGCGCAAACGTTTGGACGAGTCATCGAGGAAAAATCCGCTTTGCCGCGCGTGCACACGTGCGCACACGGAGAAAGGTAAAACGCAGGCGTAACGATCCCACAGTTTTAATTACGCCAACGTGGACCGGAGACGCGCCCCTGCGGCTCGACACGAAAACCATCCATGGAATATTTTCCAATTATTTCCGCGCCCTTAATTAAATATCATTCCTAATGATGCACGTGTCGCGGGCCCGGAAAACTAATGGACTTCTCGGTTGGCGCGCGGCTAATGAAGACGTGGGTCGAAACGGACGAAGGTGTTGCGCTTATTAATGACGCCAGCTATCCTTTTTCCTACGAGAGATTTTGTGGCGAGTGTGTGTGTATGTGTGTGTGGATTCAACCAAGGAAAGATAAGAATAATAGACGAGGAAATCATAAAGCTTGCGAGTTCGCGATGAAACACGCGGCGAATGGAAAGTTTTGTTTGAACTGTGAATATTTTATCTATCGTTGCACTTAGAAGAAGGAAGATCGTATCTCGAAGAGCGATGAATTATGGTATTGGAATAAATATCCGTGCTTCGGATATTTATATTGTTATCCTTTGGATCTCTCTATTTTCTGAATTTGAAAACCTTCAAAAGATTTCTTTTCTTTTTTCTTTCCATTTAAATAAAACGATTGCTTTCTCCGCGTTATGTCGTTCTGGTAGCAAGAAAGGCTTACGGAAGAAGAAGAAGAAGAAGAAGAAGAAGAGAAATAAAACGCGCAACTGCTTCATAATGAAAACGTTCGAACCGTTCCTCATCGGTTGAAAAATAATACGCGTAAACCACGAGGTTATTACCTTCGACAGACGCGTCTTAACCACTACTTCTCTTCTCTTAAGTCTTAACCATCGTTAATAATTATCGGTGTCAGACGTAGCCTCTTTCACGAAGATCCAAATTCGAAAGGGGTTGTGGGCGCGAGGCCGCGTTCGAGTTATCGGCACATCTGTCCCGTAAATGGGCCCAGAATTTATGGCCCGGGCCAACACGCGCCCGAAATCATTACCTCCACCCGGGCCAGGATATTTATACGTACGACCTTGGCAGCTCTCCACACCCTGTCATTACCTACGTGTGTTCAAAGGTTGCCGAGGTGCACGCGTTCATCTTCGCGTCTCTTCGAATCTTTAAGATTTCTTTTCTCTTTTTTTTTAATCTCTCAGAAAATAGAAACGAATCTAACGAACGTGCGCGATCCGAGAATAGATCCTTGATTGATTTTCACCGTGTAACGATTATCCATTACGTTATATTTTGATAATGAAATTAAAATGAAATAATCAAGAGAATAAAGGGATGCACGGAATGGATACATTGGACGTACGTATAATTTCACCATAATTTCTTTTATCGTGTCCAGCAGAGTATAGTGTGTCATTGATCGAACGAATGAATAAAGGAACGGCATAATGCTCCATCATATCCCCGCGAAAGACGTACTATTCATTGTTCTCCGAAACAATGAATATCAATTGCGTTTATTATTACCGCAACGTGGAAATTAATTTTGCAACACCGGTTATAATATACAGTCTCTTGTTTCGATTTCAATTTCCCGAAATATATCCTTCGAATATTCCATAGATGATTCTTCACGATGCTCGATGATTCAATATTTTCTCGAATTTCTCTTGGCTACGAATTTCAACAGCTACGCTCTCCCACAACAGTTCCATCACCGCCCGCTTTATTATTTCTCCATTCAGCGGAGGAAGGAGAGGATCGGCGGAGGAAGGAGAGGATCGGTGGAGGATGGGATCTATGGAATAGACAACCCCTTACGCGATGAATAATGGCAGCCGTAACGCGGCGTGCGATCCTGGACAAAGCGAGGCCAACAAGTGTAACGCGTCTTCTGAATACGGCCCATAAGACCCGTCTGTCCATCTTTCTCCCCCTCTCTGGCTCTTGCTGGCCGGTACAGCCGGTACAGTGACTGTTCGAAAAAAAAAAAAAAAAAAAAGTAGTCGCCCGTCTCTGAACACCGTATAATAGTCGGTTAATGATCATCGTTGAATACACACGCCGTGAATCGCCGTGTGATCATCGTCTCTCGCTCCTTTTTTCCTCGTTACACTTCGACTCTCTCCCTCCCTTTCGTATCCTCGTTCCACGTACCGTGATCGTCGAGTTCCTTCCTCGTCCATGTTCTTCCCCAGGCCTCCTACGGTTTCTCCACATTCTTTCTCTCTTTCTCCCTCTTCTTCTTCTTCTTCTACTTCTTCTTCTTTTTCTTTTTTTTTTCTCTTTTCTTTTCTTTTACCCGGTCGTCCGGTTTAAAAAACCGCGTGATTTATTATCAGGGCGCCAGACAGGTGGACCTGTTTCTATTCGGTCGCGTAAGCACGCGCATAATGGACACCTTGAAGAGGATCAAACGCGAGATTCCACTCGACTTACTTATAGAGGCGGCTAATCGGTCGACAATCAGCTCGCCACGGAAGTCCACTCGAGCATGCGAATAATCGAGTGTAATCGATGTTCCTTCCACCGGATCATCGTGTAATCTCTCTTTTGAGAGAGAGAGAGAGAGAGGAAGGTTTAGATAGATCCGAGGATGTAGATCTGTCCGAGTTGGATGAGCCGAGTTAAAAGGAGCGGGTTGAACGGCTTGTTTCGTGAAATTAATAGTAGCTTACTCATTGGACAAATCACCTGGCTGGTGTCTTGAAATCGCCTATGCTTTTACGAACTATTAATTACGAACTATTAATTATTCGTAACTCTGATTCTTCGTTAAATTTATCAAGTTTAAAATATTTGATTATTGAAATTGTAATTGAGATAGATTTTTAGAAATCGTATCTTGGAAATAGATGGGATTAAGAAAATTGCGCAACTTTTAATTTTTCTTTTTCTTTTCTGTATAGAGTTATCGTAAGTTTAAAAAACGATTAAATTCTTGAGAAATTTTGGTCTCGACGGGAGAGGCCAATGTCTCAATCATCCAAACCAGTCGCCTCGACGTTCCTTCCTCTTTTTCTCTCCCCGTCGATTCTCCGCGTTTTCTTCGACTTTATAATAATTACAACCTGTGTCGGGCACGATGATGTCGTGAGCGGCACGAACAAAGAGGCCTCGCGGCCGACACGTAAGAAATGCCTCTCATTACGGCCAACCACCGACCCTACGCCGTTCCATTAAATAGCACGCGTGCACGTGCTCGTAATTAACTCGTTACTAGCGCTACGGAACCGCTAAACTTTCGAATTATCGTCGAATTAACGTGGCCAGCCATCACGAGCGGAATGGGAAAACAGGGAGCCGAGAAAGCAGAAAAATTTTCTTAAGTTATGCGCATCGATTCACTAATTTAATTATCTTCTAAATACCCATTGTAATTTAATATTTTCGATAAATTTTTTCTATCCTCAATTACGATTTTAAAATTGAAATATAGCTTAGAAAAGAATAGCTTGGAATAATTTTCTTTAAGGAAAATGTTAATTTCTCGTCCCATCCCGATCTCTTTTTGAATAATTACGGGATAGTTTTATTTAACGGGGAATAATTTTATTTATTTATTTATTTATTTTTATTTAAAATCGCGAACGTTTATAGGAGAAAGTTTTTTTTTTCTTTTCTACTGAAAAATTCGTCGTGGGCGATTTCACCGTCGTGGAATCGATAGTACCTCCCCTCGATCTTACGGGGTCATCGGTCGGCGCGAAACTCTTGGCCTTCTTAATTCACGATTTACGCAATCCGCTTTCGTAACGGTGCCCCGTACATCTGCCACCCACACGCCTTGGGACAGAAATTATCCTAATGACGGTCGAGGGCTGTTTATAACCGCGTAAATTGATTCCAGCGCCTTGTGGTTTCAGCCCGCTTACACCTTCGAGCAGTCAATCACTCCGCCGACTTCCCTTGAAAATTCCACCTCCCAGTTACCGCGAAACACCAGACCAGTACCATAACTCCCTTTGGACACACCTCTAGCCGTGGCTCTAGGAGGGGTGAACGAAACGAACTGCAATCCCGAATCGCCATTCGAATAGCAGCTACCGCCTCCTCGACATCGCGTTTACCCTCGGGTAATATTCATTCTTGATACTTTACTTTTTACTTTTAATAATTCACGTTTCCCATTTCCATCGCGATTTCTAAAAATCGTGAATAGAATGGAATCTATCGAATCTAGGAGAAATATAAATAGGCAAATTTGAAAGATCTGTATCTCATAAAGAAAGAATATCAAACGATTCAATTGACAGAACAATGGTAGAACGAAAGATCCGGCTTATAAACCAGAAACTCCCCCCTCCCCTCTTTCCCTTAGCTAACGCAACATTGTTCCATAATTAAGACGCCAATCCGGTATCTCCAAATCCGTGTACCCAGTGTACTCCACTCTCGAATTTCGTAACCGAAACTTTGTGTTAACGATCGATCGAGTATATATACATATATACTCGCGACTTTCCATGAAACACGATGGAGAAAGAAAATCTGTGGAGAACAACGGTGACCTTTTTGGTGGTAGCACGTCGACAAGCGAGGCAGGATAATTAAATCGCGTACACGAATGTGCGAGACGGTATCGGGCACCGGTATCTCCAATGCCAATACGCTCGGGTTAAGTGGACCGTTCAGCGTGGCAACAATTGCCGCGAGACACGCGCGTTTCAATCGTTGCCTCTCGTTTCGTTGATCCACTCATGAGATCGATACCTGGTAGGTCGATACGCGCGATCGATCAACTTCAACGCGCGACGATTGAAAATTCAAACATCGTGTGTTGTTGTACACCGTGTGCGCAACGTCCACCCCACGTGAGTTTCTGTTAAATCGACGCTCGAATCGATTAATCCTCCCTCTCGGGATTTATGACGTATCGATCTTGCGTTAGAAAGTGTTTCCAATTTGAATTTCATCTTGATAATCTGGATAAATCGGCAGAGATGGAATCTATTTACTTACACTGTCCGAATTCGAATCAGAAAATTGTTATATTAACCCTCTCTCTTGGGATTTATGACGTATCGATCTTGCGTTAAAAAGTGTTTCCAATTTGAATTTCATTTTAACGTTGATAATTTGGATAAATCGGCAGAGATGGAATCTATTTACTTACACTGTCCGAATTCGAATCAGAAAATTGTTATATTACCCTCCTCTCTTGGGATTTATGACGTATCGATCTTGCGTTAGAAAGTGTTTCCAATTTGAAATTCATTTTAATCTGGATAAATCGGGAGAGATGGAATCTATTTATTTACACTGTCCGAATTCGAATCAAAAAATTGTTGTTTATTAAACGATGCACTAAAAAGAAAAAAAAGAAAAATATCTTTAGATTTATTTTTAATGTCGATGAACATCATGTTTCAGTATTGAGAAAGCTTTGTAACATCTGAAAAGGAAAAATTGGCACGCGTGCTCGCCCTTAGCTGCCAATAGATCCGGCTAAATGGAGCGTTCATAGAGCTGCCTCATTCGACTCGGTGGCCAAGCGAACTCGTGCGCGAGATGTCGAATGATCGATCAATTCCGTGGCGCCGTACCTGTTTCTGGCGCACAAAGAAAAGCCGGCTTATCGCTACGACACGACACAATGACCCGGTGACAGCGGCCGATTTTAGCCGAACACTATTTATACTGTAACATACCGTATCTGATATCGTTCCTCTCTCTCTCTCTCTTTCTTGTTTTTCATCGTATACACGTAGCAACTCTTTCTCTATAACACGGAACATTGAACGTTCAGTTTACGTTCCTCTTCGTGGAAGATTTCTCTCAAAAAATTTTTGAATCGATGAGATTTTGATTCGAGAAGAATTTCGTGATCGCAATTTTCTTTCATGTAAAAATTGATAAATTCTTCTTGAACATGTACCATAATATACACGTTTAAAATTTTTCCCTATTTCGTGAAATAATTCTAATCTATTAATCTCAAAGTAAAACAAATTGGTTAAGATTAATTTTCCTCTACTATCTATTTACTATCACAGTCTATCAAAAGAAAAGGAAATAAAAAATGGTAATATTACAGCACAACGATGCTTCCATTATCTTGTCCTTTTCTCTTAATACGAGTCGATTCGTGGGTTCACAACGACTCGCATTAAGCTTCTATCGAATCGATAGCCGGGGATACTGAAAAAGATAGTCGAATATATGTATGATATATCGCACTCTTGTCGCAGCAGTACACGAGCCATGTATCCAGATAAATAAGACACGTTTAACCGGCTGAGAGACGAGTTGACTCGTGTTTCGCGCGTGTGATGTTTGTAGTTTACCAGAGTACTGTTTCAACGAGCCGTCGTTGATGGGTTCATTTGCAATTCCCGCAAATTTTTTTCGACCCAGATCAGGGTTGTGGCCGTTTTATCCGCGTATATAAGTTGTACGACTCCGCCAACCATTTCAACCTTTATGTTACGACGTTTCTTTCTCCGCTTTCGGACTGGTTCGGATCGGTGGAAAGACTATTTCTGCTCGCGCGCCAACCGTATTACGACTCTCGTTCGATTTAACACGCTTCGCAGAGTTATACTTGGCGGTAAGAGGTAATAAGGTTAAACCGACTACTTTGCTCGATACGCTATACTGCGTGTTAACTTGCAACTCGAATAACGTACACCATTTTATTTCAGTAGTCGTTGGCCGGACTCTATTTACGTTAACCGTTTCGGATAAAGAAAGAGGCCTTCTTCCACCACCACACGGAAATTTATAGCGGGCTCATCCTGACCTATTTTTATTATTTTTTTTTTTTTTTTTACCGTTTTTCTTCGTGAACGGAAGCTCGTCTTCATACCGTTTAAAGTACCGCTAAGGAACACATCCGGCCCGCAAAAAGATCCTACTTTTAGTGCACGATGCCTCCTTGAAACTCGGTCGAGGTATGCTAGTCGAGGGGGAAGAAATATTAATAAAGATGGGAGGAACTTCCTGGGTGTTCGAATGCAAGATACCGATGGTTATGGGTGGAGTGAACCGTTAACCATCGATGTCGATAATTGACATCCAAGATTCGATCGTCCTTTATGGTATTATATGGCTGCCACAAAAGGGTGGCCTTATTTCCTTCGAGCGAGATTTTTATCTCGTATCCGGTTTAATATTTTACGATTCGATGGAAATTTTTTTTTTTTTTCTTTTTTTGAGTCCAATTACAATTTTAGCAGATATTTATAAATATCGATATTTCACTTTATCGCTTTGTTGATATCTGAATATTTATCACAATGGGTGAGGAAATTTCAAACCGAAGAGAATTTATTAAATATATAAATTGATCGAATATACAAATAACGTTGGAAAATTATGATATGCAGTAACGTTGTTACTGCACAGCTCGTTGAATACATCATGGATTGTTATGCGCGATATACAATCATATAGGTAATGCACGTTATGCAATAGCGCTCGACGATAACGGTTCGAATAACGTTTCTAAAATCGTCTCCTGAATCAACGAGGAAGACGATTTCTCTCGAAGAATTTCCTGTTTTTCTTTTTTGCGTTTATTTTATATTGTTCGTCTCCTCTTAAGTTACAATTAAATGAAAAATTTCGAGAGAAATCTATTCCTTTTTGACATAATTTCGCTGATTAATTTTGAACGAATTTCGAATAATTGTCGTCAACGCCGATTTATCATCCCGTATTATCACCTATTTACGTAGTTTCTTGATTTCTTGGTGACTTCGAGGGGATTCTTAAATATTCGGAAGGAAATTTTCTCAACGCGAAAAGAGATCAACGATATCAATAATCCTTCTCACTTTCTAATCTAACTTTCTTTTCCTTTCTAACTTCCTCAAAATTTCTCCTAGAAAATTCTAATTTTAAACACCTTCGAAACACTTACTCATCTTCTTATCATCCCTCAACTATCCAATTATCCAATCTCCAATCAATAGAAAAAAACCGCCTCGAAAAATCTTTCTCAAAACTTTCCACTTTCCCTCGACTTGGATCCGATTACTCCTCGACGAGTAGCCTCTCTCCCTCCCCTCTCCCTTATCTCCCCGTTGGCTCACGGACACCATTCTAACCAGGCAACGATCTATCGGACGAGAGGCATTTTCGTTTTCCCTTCGGTTGAGATTCCTCGGGCGTACGGGTTTCTCGATAGCCGGTAGCGACTCGACGAGGCCGGTCCGGGTCCTGGCTACGTTATAAATCGATAAAGTTCAGATCGGTGCGACGTATCTCGACCGGTTCGAGCCATTGGAGCGCCTCGATTGGCCGGCGCGAAATCCCGCAGACCGGACAGCCGTCCGGGGACAGGTTTCACGCGATGGGTGACACACCGGGCTAATTTATCGCACCTGGATAATTATCTCGCTGTCTACCGGCTCCGGTGCACCCTGCCCGTCCAATCAGCAACCGGCACGGGCTACGCTCGCTCCTCCCAACTGTCGCGGGTCACCAGAGAACGACCGACCGACAAGAATGTGCAACGGCCAACACTCATCGCGCGGCGATTGCGACACCTTGCCAAACCCCGTAAATCGAATCGCCCCCGTATGCCTTGCCGCTCAGCTTGATGTATCGATCGTTGCCCGGGATTAAGCGATTCGTGACGATTAATCGATCGAGATCCCCGCGGATCGTGCTGCGGCGTCGTTGGCGCGTGTCGCGGATCGTTTCATAGGTGTGAACGAGACAGTCGAGCGTTTGGACCAATTTTTCCTTAAAGTTGATGAGCAACTTTTTCTTTTTCTTTCTTTTAGAAAGATTATCGTAAAAATTAGTAATTCATTTCATAATAGTGAAATGAAATTTTATTTCGTAATGCAAATTGTAATGCAAAAAGTTGGATTAGATTCTTTGAAAGCAAGATGCTTACAAGATCAGCACGCTAAGAGGGATTACTTTTGAGGGCAATTTTATATACTGTATATTGTATATATGTTATCTCAATAGAGGAATAATTCGCGGATAGAGGGAGGGACGTAAATCCTTCTTCTCGATCGAGTGGATAAAAAAGTAAAGACGTCATATCTTAAAGTATATCCCCGTGGCAAAATTAACTCGATTCTTCTGTTAACCAGAAAAGCATTATAATGCACCGGAGAGGTCTATCTCGCAGAGGACAAGGAAACATCGGTGGTTTAATGTCACAATAGGAATTTCGAGACGCCCGTCTTATGCCCGAG
Source organism: Apis laboriosa (assembly GCF_014066325.1). NCBI lineage: Eukaryota > Metazoa > Arthropoda > Insecta > Hymenoptera > Apidae > Apis > Apis laboriosa. The sequence goes on from NW_025223257.1 coordinate 3,199,876, forward strand.
ACGTATTCGCCAACTATGACATAACCAGCACTTTTCTATTAACATCTAAACGAGCTATTCACACGGGCGAACTTCTCGAGCGGCGGAGGAATCGGTTTTGTGCTCTCGGGACGAGATTACGGGAGGGGAGAATTCTCGTAGCTCAGGGCCGGCTTCATCGTCTTTCATGCATCTTTCAGTCCTTTCCTTTTCCAGTCCTTTCCTTTTCCTATCTCGCTAAATAGTTTATCGTGTCTTTAATATCTCTCAAGGATGTAACCCTTGTGTCAATATTCACAATACACAAAATTCTTATTTAGTTAAGATAAAACTTAGAATTTCGTATCTTTCCGTCAAATTATTGGATTTCAAAATGGTATATATGTTACTTTAAAAAAGATAATCCTAACACAATCATTCAATAATTAACGTCGCAGATATCGTCACGAAATTTCTTTTCCTTTCATAAACGTTCGAATTCTCTCGACGAAAAATCACCCTCCTCCTACCTCTTTCCATCCTAAATCAACCAACTCAACGAAACATCGAAACACCTCCACGAGTTACATTTAAAACGGTCCAAAAGCCAGGCGTTTTCGCCGAAGACAGGGGAAAAACCGACACGACACCCGAAAGTTTTCGTACGCTGGAAGGAAGATTAGACCGTCCCTGTTCCCTATCCCTCGGGGTCGTAGCGCTTGTTCCCGATAGCGAATCTAGTATGTAAATATCCGCGAGGCTCGGCTTTTCGCCTATGCCTCGTGTCGTCCGATCGAGCGGCCGAATGGTAAATGTTAGACTACACGCAGACTCGGTTGCGCTTGTATACGAGAGCGTTCATATGGCGCGGATCTATGCAAATAACGACACGTGGGCGGTCGGTGTACGAGCTTGAATGAACCCTTGCGCCACGCGGAGTGAATGGATTTGCGTGGCGTTTAACGACCGCGACGAGTTTCGCTTGTATCGTTTGCCGCCACTACCGGAAGTCTTCCGTCTCTCCTCGTGTACAGGTGTGGCTGTCGATCGGCCGGTGAAAATTGCTCGCCGCCACGTAGGACCTCTGCCTCCTCCATTTCTTATCAAACCTATTCCCATAGTTTTACGTTGAAATCGATCGTCTTCTTATAAATTTTACGGATCCAATCTGTTCGAGGCAAGGACGGATTTTCATTTTTCCTCTCTTTCGTGTTTTTTGGAAAAACGTAAACGTTTTCTCTCGATCTCATCCCTAGGCATTAAAAGCCAATGATCTAATCCGACTTAATATACCACTTCCACTCGATTAAATCGGAACAAGCGAGGAACCCCGGCTTCGAGAAACCTGCCCTTTCTACCTTCTAGATCACGCTCATCACCGTGAATTAATCCGACGTTAAGGAGACGAGCACCGGTCAAAATACGAGGCCGACGAAACAGGTAGCCCTCGACGCTTTCACGCCGGCATCGTTCCATCGCCTCGACACAGGCGCGAGAGAATGAAAAGTACGATATAAAGTGAGGCCAATCGGTTCGGTTCACCGGTCTCGAACCGGTGCTAATCACTGTCCCTGTCCAAAGGGATATATATATATATATACCTGTCGCATCCTGGTATTCATCGGATCGTGACCATCGGATTTTTCACCTATGAGTATCCCTATACCACCTGCCACGACGCAGAAGGATCGTGGTCGCACGCGATCGAGGAGAGGACGATCGAGGCCGAGCACAATGGGAACGGTGAATCGACGGATCGATTCGTGGCTCGAAGGAGGAGTAGACGAAAAGGGAGGAGAGAGAGAGAGAGAGAGAGAGAGAGAGAAGCGTGGGCGAGGGCTTTTGTAACGGTAAATTACCGCACGAAAAGGTGGTAAAAAGAGGACGTAGTGGCGGGAAGGAAAGGACAGGGTGGAGGAGGCGCTGATTTGAATATCGACGTTGAAGAACAGTGAAGGATCACGAGGCGTGGGCTACGAGCACGGTGCGCTATATGGCTGCACCTTACGATCCGTCTTCCTTCTCCTACCTCCGCAAGATCGGGGCCGCTCGCGCGACCGCGAGATTTAATGCAGTCACACGTGCTTTCGTAACGGTAAATCCAGCACCGCTGGAAAACGATACGGAGCCGGAGAATGTCCATCGGTGCTGTCGGCGTACAAGAAAAAGCCGGATAATACGGGAGGTAATTTGCGATGGGGAGCCAAGGGTGGACAATATTAATACCGTAAGGCGAAACGGGCTTTCTACGGGGCCGTAAAACCTGTATACGCGTTACTTTGCGTCGTTCTCTCTCTCTTTCTCTCTCTCTCTCTCTCTCTATGTATATATATGTGTGTGTGTGCGCGCGTGTATGCGCGCGAAAGACTCCCGGTTTTAATTAATTGATCAATAATTTCGTTATTTATCGCCGGGTTCGAGCTTCCGCCGTTCGAGGAAATTGCTTCATTGGCCGGGTTGTACAGAGGGTTGTAAAGTAACCGCTCGGTTGGTCGTGGTACGAGACGTTGTGTTTTACCACGAGGCTCGCAAAAACGCAACGACTAATGGTTCATCGTGAGAATTAACTCTCTTCGGGAGAGTTGAGGATTCACATGCTGGGAATCGATTATTAATCGTTAGCATATTAATGAGCTCGAGATTTAAATTACGATATCAAATAATAATACGTACACCGTGATGTTAATAGATTCTTAACTAAGAACTATCCATCCGTAATAAATTATTTTTGTCTGTTTAATAATTCTATGTTAATTAATTAAGAAAAATAATTTGACGAGTAATCTTTAAAAATTTTTTCCCAATCTTTTTCAAAAAGGAGACGAGCAAAACAGGAGGCATTACCGATTGTCGCTCGGTCAGGTGTTAACAACGTTTACTTATGAGCATGGAATCCACGATATCCAACGTTTACATAGCGGAGAGTGTAGGATTCGCCTGCGTCGGAACCAGCCACGCGAGATATTCCGCACGCACAGAGTGCTCGCATCTGAATGCAGTAAGCGCGCATACATTAGAAGGCGCATTGGTAGATGCAGAGAAAAAGAGAAAAAGAGATGCACGAGGAGTGACTAACAACGGCGGTGTTTCCAACGACGATCTAATCTAATCGATGCGCCACGAATTGGCCGTGATCGTCCATCTTCGAATCGTAAGAATCGAACAGAAGACAAAATTGGAGCGCATCAAAGGTTACTCTCTGAACGAAACGTTCAAGATACCTGTAACACTGTATTTTCTTCTTTCTTTTAATAGCGATAATTTTTCTGTAGAAATAAGTAGAGAAGAAATATATCTTGGAAAAAAGAAAGGCGAACAAACGATTAAGGATAAACCCAATTGCAATTGCTTTCTTAATTGCGTCTGTTACGTATCATCGTACCACGATTATTTATTTGTTAATACGTCGTAAAGACAAAATAATACTAACAACCGATACTAGTTTCAAGTTTAATATACTTAGTTCTCGGCACCGAGTCAATTATCAACTTGTCACTCAATCCTTCCAACTCGATATCTTTGCACAAACTTCCTGGAAAAAAAAACGATATACATAAACTTACAATCCTCCTTCAGATAACGTTTATCTCCGTATATAATAAAATAAATAAACCGACAAATACAAACAGGTAACAAAACTTTGCCTCCCTCGAACGCCCGAGCGAAGAAACTTCCCAAACTCGATAAAGTCAAAGAAAACGGAAAAAAACGGCTTCGATCGATTTACCTATCGTCCCTAAAAATCAGCGTAGCGAACACGCGCGTCGATTCGTCCGAATTTTACGCGGCGACGATCGATCCGTGCGGCAAATAAACAAGGAAGAAAGGTGATCAACGCACGGATCAGCATAAATCCGAATGATAATGCGCGCTTCCACCACGATACACGGGGTAGATAAGGGCCGGCGCGCATGCGTTGTTAAACGCGCGGCGGCCACGGGTCCAGGTGTCATTCGAGCCGGTATTCGTCGTCGGTGTCCTGCAGGATCCATCCTTCCTCTTCCTCCTCCCCTCCCCTGCCTCCTCTTCTCTCCACAATGTGTTTACAACGGCGACGACACCTCCGGTTTGCGCCTTGGTGCATCGTCTCGGGTTACGTCCGCGCGTGCTCCAACCCGCGAATTATTCGCGACACGTGCAGATTATCACCACCTTCCTGGCACCGTTTTCCCTCCGGCAGGAACGTATCCGTCGAGGCATTGAAGATTGGATCGAATGTCCTCGACGAGGCATTCTCGGTACGCGGCCGATTCCCGCTCCTCTTATCTGCAACTCTCCCTCTCTCTCTCTCTCGCACACACACACACACTCAGGGCTGGAGCATTTCAGATGCATTTATGCGCGCATGCACCGCCCGATCCACCGCCACTCTGACAGGTCTAGATCGTTATATCGGATCAATTACAATGTACACGGTTCGAGAACACGGATCGCGATTCGTTCGATTCGTGTACCGGAGGGAGTTTTGTTCAATTATATCTATACGGCGAGGGGAAACGGTAATGGGCGCGAGATTAATGTAAGAGGGACAACGGGATCTGGATGTTCGCGTGCCTCTATTCTCGATGCGAGATTTTGAAACTGGATCGTTAGATGCCGGATATATTTGAGACAAAATATTGGTTTCGCGTTTTGGATCTTGCGTGCTCGATGACGATTATCTTGATTAAAGGATAGGGATTAGAGGAAGTTGGAGGTTACTACTCGAATTCGAGTAGAGGGACGAGATGGACGAGATTTGAGTTTAGATGAAATGTTTCAACGAGTTTGAATCGAGTTGCTTTTTTTTCTTATGATACGATAATCCGACTTGACGTTGCATCCGATGCATTCTACGTTTCATTAGTTTCGTTTCTCCTTCTCTTCCTCCTCGTCATCCTTTTGCATTTTACCGTAACGAAACGCGACGTTGCGCGACGCGGCCGACGAAAACGTGCAACGGCACAATTTTCTTGTGCGCAATTTTGCACGTTTGCGCGTCGACGTGGCGACGATGACGTCGAGGACAAGGTGAAATCGAGAAGGGATAGCCCGAGCACGTACGCATATCAACAGATTAAATTGCTCAGGAATCTTCAACGTTGCTGGACATCGGTATCAGCGGATCGTTCCAGTGACGTTCTTCAGTCACTCGATAATACCGTGATAAACATTTGCTTACGACGAACCATTCGTAATTATCATTCACCTGTATCCTCTGATCGATCGTGAAACAAACAGGATTTCAAGAGTTTTTTACGATCTAGAAGAAAATCTAACTAGCTAACTCGAGAGACGAAATTTTGCTATCTAAGACTTAAAATTAAAGAAATAGGAATACACCGTACGAGAAACTATGATTTATCAAGTTACAAAAGGGAATAAAATAGATAACGAATCCTTATTTTCTGTTCTGGAGGGAAAGAAATCTTTTAGAAGAAACGCGAAGAAGACAATAAACATCTCGCTATCTCAACTCCGTAGGCAGAAAAGCCAGCGAACAAGATGGTCTTACGAAATCGCGGCCGATAACGATTCCGCTCAGCGAGTAACGACAATATCGTAATGGAAATCGATATCGGGAACAAGCCGATCGCTACTCGTTACCGGCTCTTTTTACGGACGAATTTACGACACCCGGTAAAAAGAAGAATTTCGAAAGTTTCGAGCCGGGTGACCGGGTTCCAATCCCCGTTTTCAATCGGCGTTAAGGATAAAACCTTGCCGCGGAGCATAAATCGCAATCTTCATTGCGCTTAGTTTATTAGAAATTCAATTCCATCCAGGTTGAATTGGCCGATCGTGTAAAACGATCGGTCGACACACGCGTATCAACCGCGTTTATATAGCTTCTGGAACCGCGCTCCAACCGTCTGATTTCTATGCAACGATCGATAGATAACAAAACGATGTAATAACAGCCATATTGTCGGGACCGTTCGACCGTATCCTTCGCATTCTTTTCACCGCGTTATAAGCGGCCGCGCTTATATCTGTGTGCCAAGTGGAGAATTATGATCGATCTCCGCCATCACCCGTTTCGTATTATCGTTCGATATGAATATATATGTGCATATTGGAAAACAATGGCGTTCGATAGGGGCGAGACATTTAAAACGCGCGGTGCTCCCTTTCAGCGAGGTGGAGAATCGGGTCTGGGTCAACGGTGCTTCGATCCCTTCCTGTTTTCGTGGCTTATCGGAGCGGAGTCAAGGCTGACACGCTACCCGGAAACCCGAACCTGAACCGCACACGATCGACAAGATATCGCAGGCCTCGTATTATTCGGCGCGACGGGCATTGACTGCACGACAAGAAAGCGTGCTCCAAAAATAGCGTTTCTCTCTGCCCATCCAAAATTTCGTCGAAATTTTTCGCTTCACGTTTTTTTATTATTTGGAAAAATAAATAAAAGTCGCGACGCTTGTGCTCGTCGATGAAGAATAAAGAAATAATGCAACTGCATCGAACGAGGAATCACCGCGCTCGTCTCAATGCGATAAAATAATATTAATATACGATTTATATTAAAAACTAAATCCCAAAATTTGAAAAAAATTGTTCTTTTGCTTTCTTTTCAACGATAATTCATTAAATTTGTAGAGATTTTATAAATTGTATATATTTGTTGAATTCACGAAGAAGGATTGTTCCGTTTTTCCTATCAAGGATTTGCACTTGGAAGCCTTGAACAAGCTCGAACGCAACGTTATTATTATTATCACGCAATTGCTGCGTCCGATCAAAAGCGATCGTGAAACAAGTTTCCAGGTCGATGCATAAGGTTGCTCTATCATCTCAAGAAGGAACTTGGATTTCACGTAAAAACCAAGCTTGAAATCGGTTATCCTTTACAACAGGATGGGAAGATCGATCCCCGACAGAAAGATTTCACGGACGTCTCGTCGGGTCCTGTTAGAGGATCCTCCACGATTATTTATCGCATCTTCGAGACAGTTTTAAGACAGGAAGGAAGTGAAATGCAATTTACGCGTGAATCGACGAAATTATCAATTTTCAGTTTCTAGATTGAATAAAAAATTATTCGAGAGCAAAAAAACAACGTTGTTGTGGTAGAATTAACAAGATTTTTGATTAGTGCTGCCTTTTTTCCTGCTTCAATTTCAATTCTTTTTAAATTTCCTCTGAAAAATCGATTCTATCCGTGAAAAAAAAAAAAAAAGAAAAAGAAAACGTAAAAAGATTCATTCATAAGATATTCTTGGCGCAAATTTTTCTCTACTATACTCGCATAAATAGATTTATCGAAAGATTTATTCGATGACATCATCATCGCCGTCGTCTTCGTCGTCCTCGTCGTCGTCGTCGTCGTCGCCCCTTCCGGTAGCCAAAGAGCGGCTAGACAGTCTCTGGCCTCCTTGTATGTAAAATCGTTGTTGTATTCAACGAATGAATGCATGATGGCGCATAATGGGCGAGGCTCGCGCGCTATTGCCATAAACCACGATCGTCCTACACGTCCCCACCTGTCGAGGAGACCCAGTGCCGAGGGCGATCGAAGATCAGTTGCAAAATAGCCGGCCCTGAAGCCTGGCAAAAATTGAAAACGAAAGGCGAGCGAGCAAGGCTTTCTTCCACGAACCTTCCACCACCTTCTAAGGTTTCTTCGTTGCACCTGAATCATTCGCGCTAAGCAACTTTTTTTCCCCTCCCCCTCTCCCCCCCCCCTCCCTTCGTTCCCAACCACTGCCATAACGGATATGCGCGGGTACAACAGCCGAGAGTGAAAAGTCAACGAGCTCGTTAATTTAATTTACTTCGATGCCCGAGTAATTCTATCACCGTTCACAACTATGATGCTGATTTATACCGTCTCGCGATTGTTTTATCGCAGCTTTTAATGCTTGTGCGGATTTCTAAAGGGCATAGCAATTAATTTCGCCTCGTTTCCGGGACAGAGAATATTATACGATATTATTATATAGCTCGACATTGAAGAAAGAATTTAATAATGATTAGAGATAAATCTCTGTAAATGATCGTGGTAGATATTTTTCTTTTTTTTTTTCGTGGTACACGATCGGAAACCAATTCGACACCCAAGCGACTAAAACTGTCATCTTTAATGGCCAATTTGAAATTCACCGTTAATCATTTTAACCTCGCCGTATATACACCGTCAAGAAACTTCACACCTCCACCACGTTGTTTTCCTCCTTCACATCTATGTATATATATATATATATATATATATACATAGACACACAAGTTAGGTTTTTGAAATTCTAATGGGCCTTTGAATTTTTGCCACTCGCTGCGCCACTCGAGGAAGCCCATTAGTCTTTCAATTATTTTCGCTGCCCACTTCCACCGAAGCAACGTTTTGCAATTTAATTCGAATTCTCTCTTTCTCCTTCCCTCTCCTCTCCTCTCCACTCTCTTCCCCCCTCATCGTGCCACGGTTTATCGACGAGCACGCGTTCCATCAACATATTCAATGGTCTATTAGCTCCGCCACGCTCGAGACGGACGAACCGTGACCTCGGTTCGAGTATAGAGGGCAGAGAAGAGCAGAGCAGAGAGGGGCACCCACACTCCATTATCGATGTATCGTCGATAAGCGCATAACCCGCAGAGACGACGGGGCGCCCGAGCCCCGGTCAGATCGCAAAAACAATAGCCCTGGAAACCGGTCGCAAAGTCATCTTCCGAAATTGGCAGGTGCCTTCCAACGCTCTTCTCCTCTCCTCGAGATCCCGCTGTTACCCTTCTCCCCTCCTCCCTTTCCTCCACCGTCCAACCCCCCTTGGACTCCGGCTCCCTTCTAGCTAAAATCAATATTTAATCGGGCTTCCAGCTAGCTCGTACCTGTCGGCCAGGTGCGAAAACCGTGGAGGCACTGTTTCAAACCGACACAACGGTGTAACGATCCACCGCCGTGGGGTATCTTGGAAATTTCTTTTGTCTTCGGCGATCTTTCGACGGATCGGCCGCGATAACGATCGTTTCGAAATAAGGAGAAGATTGGCCGATCTATCTTACGAGGATCCTCGAATGAGTTGACTTCTCCCAAATTTGGCGCCTCCCATCTTTCCCACCCTCGAGACGTTCCGCCTTGATCCCTCTCCTCTCCCCTCCCTCCTGCTTCTTTAACACCAAGTTAATGGAATTTTGACGGAGGATGTTTGGACGAGCGAACGTGTTATTCAGGTATTTCTGGAAGATCGTTATATATCGGTTGTTTCTTTCTTTTTTTAAAAATAAATCTTCGATTAAAATTGGCACCCATCCATCCATCCATCCATCCATCCATCCATTCGTTCGTCCGTCCCTTCATCGTCAATCTTCCTCTCGAAGCATACATCGCGTACGCGCATCCCATAAATATGTTAATCGTTTATTAAACAAACGAACGTATGAATTCTACTCGGTCGAAGGCGATGCAATTTCGAAATTTCACCCGCTACGTTACAGAGAAGAGAATTTCCGTTTTAATTGGTCGAGAAATAGGAAGAGAGATACTTGTAGAAAACCAGAAATCGCGTTGTCAAAAATTAATGAAAAGAAAAAGAAGAAGAAAAAGAAGAGAAGGAGGAAGAAGAAAGTGGAAAGAGTCGATACGGTAGTCGTATTGAAACGGTACACTTAGCCGCGCATTAGTCAAACAATTAAGAGTTTATAATGGCACGTCACATAAATAACGCGGTGCAACGGAACCAGGGAGGCGAGATGCGCTTGTATCCCTCCACGTGATGCAATGGATCACGTTAATGGAATACACGCGTACCCGTGCCCCATGCATATATGCATGCGTGTACAAGGATTCGCGACGTAGCACGCGTTCACGGGGTTCGATTCACGTAGGGGCGAGCGTGCTAATAAATAATGCGTGGGCGTTTCCATTTCCTTCCACCAGGCCGCTTTTCAATCACGCTGGCCGTGACAGTGACACGTTTTCATCGTCACCTCGTTTCATCGAAGCGAGAAAGTAATTTGCCAGTGGCAAAAGTTGCGATACACACAGATTTTTTTTAAACAGTGATCAGTAATTTTTGAAATTTTAATCCATCGAAATATTGCAACTGTGTAAAATTTGAACGAATGGAAAGAGTGCGTTCGAGAGGGAAAAATTGAGGATAAACATTTATTCAAATACTCCTCTATACTCCTTTCGAAAAAGAAGAAATTTTAGATAAAAATCTAAGAGAAGGAGAAAAGTTGAAAACATTCCCCTCCGCGCGAAAGATCATCAATTTCCAACGAATCCCCAAATTCCATTTCCACATCGAATTGAAGGGAGGAAGATTCGAAGCGAACGTTTGGGAATACACGAATCGAATACACTCGCCGTTAAAACAATTTCCGGATAAACGGCGTCCGAAAGGAGCAATTGGTGGCCGGCGAAGTAGAAAATCTCGTTGGCTGGATTCCATTCCGTTCCGCGTTGGCTCGCGGGCCCGTTTCGTCGGGGTTCGTTGACCCCCCGTTCGATGCGCGCTCGCCTTCCAAAAAACCGGTAATCAAAGAGATTATAGTGGGCTCTCGTTCCACCCGTGATCGTGATCGATGAATTACGATTTTCGATGATTCCCGGTAATCCGCGCGAGCTCTCCCATCATCCCTACTATTTCAACCCGAGATTCTCCCTCTCTCTCTCCAAGCCGAAACGGAGAGGAAGAAACCTCTTTCTCGAGGATACGTAAATACAAGATCTCCCTTCTCCCCCACCCCTTTTTTCTCTCCTTGTGGCCAGCACCCCGCACAACAACGGTGACGATTATCACGCGCGTTCGAAGACCGCGATATAAATTGTCAGCGGAAGTAATTAGTGTCCCCCGGCTCGTTGCGCCCTTGAGTAATTAGCAATTAAGCGGCGCGTAATTGCCTAATTCCTGCCCGTCATCCGACCACGGGCCCCGTCCCCGATAAGATCGCCGGCCAGCCTCCTCCGGGGCAATCGTTAAATGTGTATATGTGTATATCTGCTCGGTCGATTTCTCCGTGGGCCCCTCCCCCCCCTTTATCCGTTCAGCAGGTAGCTGCCAACCGTTTTACTTTATTTTATTTTATTTTATATTTTTTTTCAACCAAAGTGATTCTTAATCCCGGTTCCCTAAATAAAAATCGATCGACGATTAGAAAGTGTTGCATCGTTTGAGAAATATTTGTGAGATTTTCTTTTTTCTTTCGCAATTTACTATCTTCTTCATTTTTCTTATCGATCACTTGAATTCAATAAGAGATTATGGATTAATTCGCGATTGGCGAACGAATGAGTAAAGGAGAATCGAATGTTATTGGAATAAAATTATCTCGGTATAGGCTCGATTAAGATAAAAAAATCGGTATTAAATTATCGAAGTTTAATTTATTTAATTAACCAAGATTCATTCGTACGGTTCGTCCACGCGATAAACCTTCTTCGTTTCCCTTGACAACGTTGTACGGTACGTATTTATCTGTAGCAACATTCGTTAATGACCGTGATATAATTGCCGACATCAAGGAAGGCTCGTGCAGCTATGCAGCTACCCCTTGCTCGCATAACGAGTCGCGTATATTATTCCACGAATTAAATAGAATTCGAGAAACGCTGGCCAAGAACAGAGGGGCAAAGTAACGAATCTTTTCTCCAAATTTTCCTCGTCTCGAGAATTTCGATATCCCTTCTTCTCCCAATTACACCGATTACCCGCTAATCTATCGATACCTAATCGCTCGGTAAACACCCTCGATAATCCCTCAACGCCAACTCATTAGTATTCTCGCTAATAGCGTTAAAGTAACACACGGCTAACCGTTGTATCGCCGCTAATATACGGTCTAATACCGATAACGTGGGCTCTAATCGTGGCGATTTACAAGTAAGCGTTATCTGGGAAAAAGAGGCGGGGCACCGGTTGGATTAGGTAAACAGGGAATCACGAAACAACCCCCCCTTCTAAAATGTAACAAGCTCGCGAGCGGAGAGAACCTCGTCGCAGATAATTAGCTCGCGATCGTACCCGTGCGTGACAATGAGCCATGAATCAATTTGGTCACGTCACATCAAAGTTGCTCGACCGCTTCGGGCCGTAGATATCAACCGGTTGGCATTTCGCTGCCACGATACCGTGGCTTGTCGCTGCCAGCGATCGACTATCGCGATTAAAGAGTCGTCGAACGCGTTCGCCGGGGGGATCGAGCGGATTTAATAACCGATAATCGCGTCGATAACTCGTAGGATCCAAACGAATAACCAACACCGAATTTATGCACGAATATAGGGCCGAGAAAAATAGGTTGGAATCGAGTCACGAGCAAAAACGAAGCAACGAATCGAATCGCTCGAACGGATCTTCGAGCCGGATGAAATTTATATTCGAAGAATTATCGACAAGCTTCGACGAGATAACTCCATCGATACGGAGATAGATTAACGAGCGATTACGAGTCGGAAGGGTAAAGTGCAAACGAACGATTTAACTCGCGAAAATTTAACTCGATCCATCAGTTGTTGTTGCATTTTCATCCCTCGATATACAGTAACGATAATATCTTCTTGATATAATCGGTAGGAAGATGGATTCCTCGCGAAAAAAGTGAGAAGCCTGTACGAAGTAAGGGATATAAAGGATCTATCGTCAATGCGAAGCGAGGTAAACGATTTGATAATGCGCTCGAATAACTCGAATTCAAATAACTCGAATTCAAATAACTCGAATTCAAATAACTCGAGCTAATCTAAAGGAGATTTAATAGGAGTGCGCACGGCTCGATCGAGGGTTCAGAACCTCGTTGCGAGGTGCGTAGGCAAGCTCGAACAGACGCACTCTCCATTCACTTGGCGCCACATTCATTCATAGCTGGATCGCGAGCACGGATATCGTTGGACGAACTGGCCGTCGACGTAACGATCGTCGATTGACAATGTCTCGTTGCGTGTACGTGTCACGATCGCTACCGGAATTGCGGGGCTTTATTCTTGTCTCTGTGTGATGGCTGATCGCGTTGGTACTCGGCGCGATTCAACGAGTGGCCGCTAATGCAACGTGCACCGACATTTAATGGCCGGAATAGGGGCACTTAATCATGCTACTGGCAACTATTTAATTATATGGAGTCGGACTTTATAGAAATTTGCGCCGTTAAAACGGGTGATAATAAGGTGTTGAATAAAAGTAATTGGCGATGTGAGATATATCGCGTTGCGCAGGTGGAAAAGTAAACTCGATTTTACGAGAAATAGCATTACGCTGTGTAAATTTATTATTGCTCGTTGAGAAGATGAAAAGCGAAGTGAAAAGTTTATAAAACTTTATAAAGTAGTCGTTTCGATGCTAAATATTTCAAGGAGAAATAACCGTCATAATGTAATTTCGTACGAATCTGCGAACTTCCAATCCTTTTCGATCGTTGCATCATTAGAAATTGAAGATAAAAATAATAAGCTTCGGTTTCCAATTCGAAATTCCACACCGATATATAAAACATATCGTAACGCCGCCGATAAGTTTTTCCTATTTAGCCAGCATCGTCCAAAGGAATATTTACACCGAGGAAAAAGATCATTATGAGTCACCTCATCCTACTATGACCAAGCTCGAGAACCTCGTCCGCATAATTCCATTAAACTCCTCCGTCCCGCGGAACTCGTACATCAAGCTTAGAGATCTATTTCTATAGCCTTATCCGGCTGGCATTATCAATTAACCGAGGAAGGGAGCTCGCATAATGGTTGAAATGCTTGGCGTATGACCAGTCTAATTCCTTATCACGCGGAGGTTGACGCCTGAAGCGGAGCCCACTGAACGTTTCTCTTCCCTCTCCCCGAGCGAATTAAGCAAATTATGTCACCTCGATTTATATGCATCCTTGCGCCCCGGCGACGATCCGGTTGCGATCCGCGTATTATTGCACGTTATTTACCCGGGCCACGGCCGCTCTGAAACGCAAGTGGGTGTCAACCGTGCCTTTTCCCCTCCCTCCTTCCCTCGCCACACACCGGCATACCCTTGTTTTACACACCGTTGCCCGTTCCTCTCTTCTGGATCAGTGCTCGCGAGGGAATTCAGAACGCCAGTGCGCCCCGATCCATGCCACGGATAACCTCGCGCACCCGGACACTAACGGCTATCGGCGACCTTTACTTTCCAGATCCTTATTATTTGAACGCAGGTGCCTTTGTTCGCCGGATGGTACCCCGGTGATAGGAATATTCCGCGGCACAATGAGCCCCGGGGCCAACGAATCCTCTCCCTAACGAATCTCCACACACAAAAACCGAGATCTCGCTCGATTAACCAGCGGAATCCAGTGTTTTTCAGCAAATTGGTACCACTCTTGTTAACCGAGATTTCACTCGAGATATATAAGAGGTAGGCTTTGGATAATTGATCGCGGTTCAATACTGTTTCGTATTCGATAAGGAGTGGGTGGGATTTTTTTTAACGATACGATACTTGCCCTCGTTATTAAATTGGGGATTTGGGATTTTAAGAAAGCTTCCAAGAAAATTATAATAGGCTCGTCGAATCAGGATCGCGAGTAACAAGAAGAATCTTTCGATCGCGCAATTTTAACGCACTAACCAAATCAAAAACCGAATAAAAATTTCGAAGAAGATCGTTAATCGCGTTAAAAAGCTACGTAACAAAAAAACCAATTTCCTATATAAAATTTTAAACACATTCTCGATTTAAAAATATGAAATCAAAAACCGAATAAAAATTTCGAAGAAGATCGTTAAAAAATTACGTAAAAAAAAAACAATTTCCCGAATAAAATTTTAAATACACTTTCGATTTAAAAATACGAAATCAAAAATCGAATACAAATTTCGAATAAGATGGTTAATCGCGTTAAAAAATTACGTAAAAAAAAAACCAATTTCTTGAATAAAATTTTAAATACACTCTCGATTTAAAAATACGAAATCAAAAACCGAATAAAAATTTCGAAGAAGATCGTTAATCGCGTTAAAAAACTACGTAACAAAAAAACCAATTTCCTATATAAAATTTTAAACACATTCTCGATTTAAAAATACGAAATCAAAAACCGAATAAAAATTTCGAAGAAAATCGTTAAAAAATTACGTAAAAAAAAACAATTTCCTGAATAAAATTTTAAATACACTCTCGATTTAAAAATACGAAATCAAAAATCGAATACAAATTTCGAAGAAGATCGTTAAAAAATTACGTAAAAAAAAACAATTTCCCGAATAAAATTTTAAATACACTCTCGATTTAAAAATACGAAATGAAAAATCGAATACAAATTTCGAAGAAGATGGTTAATCGCGTTAAAAAATTACGTAAAAAAAAAACAATTTCCCGAATAAAATTTTAAATACACTCTCTGTTTAAAAATACGAAATCGAGATTGAAAACATGGTCGCTTCGTTGGACAACGCGTTTATCGAATTAATTAGCAGAACAACGATTCCCTCGCGTGAATCCTTGCAGCCCACTTGTTGCATCCGGCGCCGCGAGACAAAACGCGTCGAATAAATCGCGGCCGGCTCGCGCATCGATGCCGTTGCGTGTCACCTACGTGGGGATACCTATAATTTAATGTTATAATAACTAGTTGCCGGGGCGCCGCGTGATGCACGTGCATTGTGCGCCGCGACAGAGAGGGGCAAGGTAGGTGAAAGACGGGAACAGCGTGGAGAGAAACTCACCGAGCCGACCGATGATTCACACTTCTCCGACCAGGGGAAGGTGTCACTTGGTTGTATGCATAAGCGCGACTCATTATTGCGGCCTCACCGGGGCCCACGTGCCACCTCGAACGCAGAATGCAAATCGTGAAAGCCGAGAGAGAGAGAGAGAGAGGCCTCCTCTCGATTCGACCTCGAAATCGAGTTTGCGAATAAATCGTGTGGGACAAATGGTTGATTTTCTTCCTTTATTTGGATTTTACGATCGATTGACTTTATAAGCGTAGATTCTTTTATATTGTGAATAAGTACATTGTTGAATTTTCCTGTGTGTCGAAATTAGATTTTGATACGAATTCGAAACTTTTCTTATCTTTTTTTTTTTTTTTCCATGAACTATTCGAACGATAACAAATTATTTCAAGGTTCGCTTTGGTTTTGAGGAAAATATAACATAGTAATAATATCTGAGGTGATAAGCGCATAAATCGTGGAATATTGTTAATATAATCGTTAAGGTAGATGGTGATACATGTAAGTCGGTCGACGCGGATCGGTAGGGATCCATGACTCGACCGGCACGAGATTTGCGAAGGTGGCAGGAGTCGCACTGTAAACCGTACACCGTAAACTACTCATCATGGTTACCCCGTGTAGGCTGTCGGCCCATTGTCATTATGAAAATGACAGCGTGGTCCGAAGTCAAAGAGTGGTAGTCCCGCACGTACACCTTACCAGACATAC
The DNA here is from genome assembly GCF_014066325.1 of Apis laboriosa. Lineage (NCBI taxonomy): Eukaryota > Metazoa > Arthropoda > Insecta > Hymenoptera > Apidae > Apis > Apis laboriosa. The sequence goes on from NW_025223257.1 coordinate 3,216,164, forward strand.
TTCATCGTGCGGCATAACTGCAAGAACAAACGTGCCAATGATCTTACACGAATTTCCTTCTTCAACGACCATCCACGAACGGATCGTCGTCGCATTTCATTCTGTGTAATTAAAATGATTCACTCGTAACCATAACGTTCCCTGCCAATCTCTTATTAAATCCATCTTACATTTTTTATTACCTGTATCTATCGATATTCCATAATCGCGAATATCATAATCATCGCGAAGAAAAAAGATGGAAGAAAATATGAAATATTACTCGAGTGAAAATCGAAGGATTCGTCAAATCTAACTAAAAATACAACCGTTATTACTCGTTCAGAATTGAAGAAAAAAAGAAAACAAATTTGCAGGATCCATCGAGGGCGGTTGATGAGAGTGACATTTGGAAAATTATGATCGTAAAGATCGTGGAATTACGATCGCGGTATATACGTGGGAAATGTCAGACGTCAATGTTTACTCATCAACATTAAGTCTCGTTGGCCGGATTGTATATATTAATAGGGAGTTATGGGCAGGACGTGGAGTCACAATTGCGGATCGTGATTCGATACTAGACATATACTTATCACCATTGTTATCCCCCGTGGAGGATGTCATCGGGGTCTATCTAAGGTATCACGATCGGTAGCTATACGTGTATCGCGAATAGACGATTACGATAACTCGGGATACGATAACGATCTCGTTTATGAGCGACTCCCGGGACAGGATCGGCTTATGCGATCCGATCGAGGCAAAAGTCGTGGATCCCCGTGGAAATAAAGGTATTTCACGATCGTGAACCTGGATCACCGAGCTCGCAATCTAATCTCCTTCAACCGACTGTGGGGACAATCGTTTCGCGTTCTTGGATCGCGATTCCACGGGACACTTGTCGCGATCGATGGTCACGAAGATCGGTAATCTTAATGGGAACACCCACGTGTTATCGGTGGGCCGAGAAGTAGCGGGGAGAAGTGCAGAGAGCGCGCGTACGATCGATTCGACACGCCAGCGGATTCGCTAATTGCAAATTTATAACTGATTTCCGAAGAAATCCGGTGACGGAAGTGACACGTTATTTTAGGTAAGCTGGATTTTATTCGACATTGATACGGTTGTTTAATGTGCTTTGGGAATCCCCGCTCGTATTTCAATCTCTGAAATGAATTAGTAGTCGTGCAAAGTTTTTATTCGTGGTAAATATAAAAGCACAATGTACTTTTGAAAGATACAACAAAGATGATGATGAAAACATGGAATATTATTATTCTGAAAAATTCCAAACTTGATATTCGTCGTGTATGAAAATTCAGAGTTGAATTCAAACGTATCGAAAATTTAAGGCGAGGAGTTAAGAGAAACGTAAAGCGTAATATAAAATAAAGCAAGGATTACGAGAGGAAGCCATCTCGAAGGCAATATCTCAAAGGGGAGGCAGTTTTTCTCATTAAATTATGCATACAGGCGCAACAGAGTCGTGACGCGAAAAATGTTAATCAACGATTCAAACGTCACGATAATGGCATACCACGAAATTCACGACGCTGTCGTATCAGGTTTGATCGATTAATCTTGTTTTTCCCCCGCGATCATTCTTTTCCCAGTTGAACAGTCCTCGCGATGACAAAACGCGCGCGAGCTCTCGCTTACGATATCGCAAGGCGTGACTCATTCGACGTCTCTTGCTCGACCACGCGTGATTATTTCACGTTTGAAACCACCTCCGCGATGGTAGGCATACGCCGCACTGTCGACATTGCCACTTCTCCTGTTGCATTCGAAACGATACCATTGATCGAGCCTCGCTTCGGAACGTCGCTGAAAATTTGTTCCATCTGATAAAAATAAGTCTTCGATCAATCACATCCATCTCTCTCTTTAATTTCGCTCAAATAAACGAGAAGGAAAATAGAAAGTATCGCTTATCCGAGACTTGACATCTGTTAACAAGATCTCGATCTTCTATCTTGATTTCAATAAAAATCTAATATCGGAATAATTTTTTTGACAATTAAATTAAAATTAATCAATATTCGACCGATTATTCCTCTATGTAAAATATAGAAAATTGAGAATACTCGTGACGATGGACACGAGCGAAAAACCTCGTTATAACACAGACTATCTCCAAGTTGTAAAGAAGCATAAAATACGATCTAGGCAATTAGACGTAACATCTCATTACGGATATTTACGAGCGACGTACATCTGTCAGAAGGCATTTGTTGAACGACGATTAATGTTTGGTTTGGAAACAAGAGAGGTATCGCGCGGGATTGAATCGTTCGCGCGAGGAATTCGTAAATCAAAAAGCGAAACATAGAAAAATCCGGTTTTACTGCTTCCTGGCGCCTCACTTGGTCCAGACAATGCGTCACACGCTTGAAACTGACTGAACAAACGTCGAACAATGGCCCGCGCGTTAAGACAATGCGTCGTTAATGCACTCCCCTGTGTTCGTGACAAGATTTTTCGCCTGTATCTACCGGTGAAACCGGGATTCGAGCGAAGACGACGGTTGTACCCAAGTTTCTAGACCGGTTACAGGTTTCGATCTCGTCCACAGTCGGAAAAATTCGGATTCTGCGAGCAGGAGGAGGAGCACTTCCGTAATTGTGTCCTATAATTAGGAAGCTTAATGAGCTGCTTGCCTCCTCGTGAACTTGTCCCAGGGGTTAATAGACATTTACACACCAGAACGAGAGATGGTGGATTGGTAAGGTGGAAGTGTGAAAGAAAGCGCAAGGAATTTTTTTTTCTTTTTTTTTTTTTTTTCTAATCTAATCGAATCATCGTATAATATTTAATAAAAATTTACGAACTTGGTAACTAGTCTCGTGTTTCAGAAATTTTATCTTGAGTGAGAATTACAATATTCTCATGAGTTGTCCAACATCAGCAGTCTGTGAAATTTAAAGCAGTTTTAAAGGCACATGCGAACGAGATAAACCGTGCTGAACAAGTCTCGAATTTCTACGCTCTTTCACATCCTGAATTATCACGCAAACGTGTACTAATTGCTCAATCCTGTTGAAACGAAATCGTGTATCAAAGATAACTCTCTCTTACCGTCAAAAAGTTTAAAATTCTTTCGAAATATCGATACACGTATCATTTTTACCTGCTCTAAAGGAATTCAAAGGTGTATGAATGCATCGCTTAAAAAACTCACGAGAGTTCAAAGTTCTTTTCTAAATACCCTTCGATCGCGATTGAAAAATCACCTCTTTTTTCCCCTTAATCCAACGAATCCAACAAAATAATCCGAACAACTATTGAATTCCACCCTTACGTTTGGCAGCCACGATACGATAGAAAAATACGAGCAAGAAAACGCTGCCAAGGCAAATGTTGCGTAAAAATTGGCGCGTAAAGTCTTTGGATTGATTCGAGCGATGGAAGGCGGGTCCAGAGGGGAAGGGGAGGAAGAAAGGGAGAAAGATGGAAAAAGAAGAAGAGAGAGAGAATTATTGGACGTTGCTGGATACAGAGATTTCTCGATATCCCGAAGAAGCACGGAGTTCGATCGTTGCCTCCACGATTTCACCTCCTCTCCTTCCCTCCTTCCCTATTCCCTTCCACGCTCTTTTTCCCCTTGGTCGCCTCTTGTGGCGTGCCACAATGCACACACGGGGTAACCGGGAGTAAGGCCATAAAGCAAACGATAGAGAGACAATATTCTCTCCTGTGCAAACAATGGCTAACTTACGACGATCGTAAACAATCCCCTTATCCGCAGGTCGTTAACGCTGCATAATAATTTTCACCAACTCCCACCGCGTCGCTGGACGCTATTTCCCGAGGGATCGATCGGGAGCAGCGATCGGTGATCCGTGATCAACGATCGTTTAGAAATCTAATCTTCGATGGCTGCCTCCATAAAATCCATAAGAATCCTGGCATACCGAATAAAATACCCCGAATAATCGTTACGTCATTAGGTAAGAAAATTTAAAACATGAAATTTTTTATTGAAATTAATTACCTTTGATTGAAAAAAAATTGAACCAATTTCTTACGTTCTCAGTTCGCTGATAAATCCACAAGATGATAGAAACTTTTTCAATGTCCTAATAAGTTATCTGCAAAGAAATGATAACTCGTAATCGCACTGTAATAACCGATTCGTTTCGTTTCGTTTCGTTTCGTTTCGTTTCGTTTCGTTTCGTTGGAATAATATCGATCGAATCGTATCGGTACTCGTTGCGATTTAATTGGAGCAGTTTGCTCGGCGTTTCGATACGTCAAGGATAACGTCAAGGCTTCTACCGTTGAAATCTATCGAACTAAACGAACGACGAAATGAGTTAATTAATCGTTTTTATTGACAAATCATTCGCGACGATTAATAAACTCAGGCTTTCGCGTGGCTGAGTTTGCTCGAGACACGAGTGGAAAACATTGAGGAAACCGAGAGAGAGAGAAAGGGGTGAGAGGAGTGAACGCTCTTCGCGGGATATCTATAATGAGATCGGTGGCATTGGTTCAGAAACAAAGTTGAAAATCACTTTGACGAAACGCATGGGTCGGAAGGTAATACACCTACGGGCTTGGAACAGGCGCGAGTGATCTATTTACGATCAGGTGTGATCTATCGGCGATCGACGACCGTGGGTGGCGGACATTCGATCCACGCCACTCGATCTCTCGAGACCAGTGAGAGGTCATTCTGACTCATTTGAGACGCTGAACTGACGAATTGTCTTTCGATCATATTTACGTTACGCAAGCGTGAATCTTCATCCTCATTTTGGGGATAAAAATCTCTTAAATATGATTATTTAAATCGTAATGGGAATGTAGGATGATTCCATGAAAGTTATGAAAGTTATTAACACTTTAGAAAGATTGGAATCGCGATTGAAGATTGGCGAGCTCGATCGAAATTATTTATTATTTCAATCTTACTTCCTGATTCAACAACAAATCAACACAAATTCGCATTTGATCATTAAACAATACCGTTGTCAATATTCATTACGCATTTTACGACATTTCACGCGAAATCAATCCCGTGTCGGTTAACAAAAGAAACACCGTGACGTGTGTGATTTACGAGTGAAACCACTGAAACCAAAAGGTCCGCGCGATTAATTCAAAACACGGTAAACTCGAAACCGAACACGGTTTCCCTGTATCATTTAATGAATTATTTAGCAGAATTCATCTATAGAATTCGTTAATAACACCGCAACCTTTTACCCGTTGTTTTAATAAGAATCGCGTGTGATCGCGTATTTGATAAAAAAGAAAAAGGAAGAAAAAAAAAGAAAGAAGGAAAGGGGGAAAAAGGAAGAGGAAAGAGGAGGGGGGGGAGGGAGAAAAGGATTTGCCCGTTCGCGCGCCCATATTTACGTGTTGGCAACGCGGCACAAAAGGTGCCTGCAGCGATACAAGGCTCGACGTGGAGCAATATATATCGATCGAGAGGCCGATTGCGTAATTGCAATTAAAGCGATCTTGTAATCGTAAGCCGGGTATAATTAATGAACTGAATCGTGCTGACGCTCCGAGTGTTGTCTATCGCGGCGCACGATCGTGCTGCGGGGCCGTGAGTAAGCGCAATTTGCCATATTGTCTCTAATAATCCTGGCTAATTAGTTTTGTCTCCCGTTTATATCGGCCGTGCCGGCGAGCCGAGCACACCCATGCGCTCTCGCCTGCCTCTTCTGCCCGATCGTTCTACAAACGGAAGAGAAAGCATCGACGCCCACGCGTCGACACGGGGAGGGCGTTGAAAAATTTGGAAAAATTCCCCCCCTCGCGAGATGAAAGCAAATGGAAGCGATGGAACAACCCGTGCATCCGCTCTTTTTTTTTTTTTTTTTTTTTTTTTCCTTTCGATTCGATGACAATCAACAGCGGCACGCGTGAGATTTATTATATTATTAAAAAAAATTAGCGTTCTTAAAAAAAAATTTACACTGAGAAATATGTATGAAAGTGAACCGATTTGAGAAAACGAATTGTGATTTGTTTTCGAGGAATACTTCGAGATCAGTTTGAAAAATGAATTAGTGATATTTTCATGGGAAGATACAAGATGGAAGGATTAAATTCGATGGTATCGTCACGAAAAAGAAGAAGTCAAGAAAGTTATAATTGTAGTTACGATGAATCGTTCAATTTTCTAACATGTTAATGGTAAACCGATTACATGGAGAAACTCGAGCGAGAACGGTATTCGAAGAAGCTAGATTGAAACGTAAAAGCGAGGTAGGAAATAATCAAAGGGTCTTCTGTGTTTCTTGTACAAACAGGGCATAAAACCGACCATAAATCCACGGCCTCTGGTCGGTAGATGCTGACTTTATTCGCTTTGCTCGATTCGCTTTTCGTTCTCACCTCCTCGTCTCCTCACATTGCATTACCCTTGTCTTACGTGCAGAACTAATTTCGTTCTTCTTTCTTCGATTTTTCTTATTTTATATATTGCAGCATTGACAAAGAGATAGCGGAACATCGAGTTTCTTCAACCTGTTCTTCGAATTATTTTCGTCACGAAGATTTCTGAAGAATTTGTCATACTCTATCCGAAAAGGATTTTGAATACTCTAATTCTTCAAATTGGAAAAATTTCTATTCTATCGTTATTTCCTTCCAATTTTTCCATAAATTAAATTTGAATTGAACAAGAATCTGGGTTAAGAAATTCTTTTGAAAAAAAATAAAGTGAACACGTATATTGACAAAAAGAAAATATCATAAACAATTAAACGATGAAAGAACATTCCGATATTGAACTATCAAGAAAAACAGGTTATAACGATAATTCATAATTCGTTCAAGGAAAACCTATCATATCAAAATCAACAAATCATCGATACGATTCAAATGAAAAGATTGTAATAAAGTACGACGTTGGTTTAATTACACACCACGGTGGTCACCACGAGCGTTTATGTCGCAACACGAGCCAATAAACCCTGAAGAAATCTTTGTTAAGGGATCACCGCGAACCGAATAAATCTCAATACGAAGTCAATTATAGTTGGCAGCTACGGTCGTGAATGTGGGCGTGAATCACACACACACACACACACACACACACACACACACAAATACTGTCCACTTCGCGTTGATTTACAAATTCTAGGGAAGCCAGGTTAAGAAATCTACTATGTTTGAACGACACGTCCAGCGAGCAGCACAATCGCGCCATTTTCCCTCCCCTAACTGCTGCATAAACGAAATTTATTTATCTTAAACAGCTCGACGGCCTAGGAATGAATTTCATTAAGCTGAAATTACGAGGCTCTCGTTGCCAGATCTCTGAGATTTTTATCAACCACGAAACACGCAGCTGTTTTATTAACAATTTACACACGCATTTTCGGCTAATAGAACACGTCCTGATTAGATAAGTACTTGAAGAATATTTGCTATTCATAAAGTTGACGGATCTACGAGCTCGTTACCTGTTCTCTTCCAATATATCTCCGATTAAAGAACCGAAAAGATTTATTTCGAATCGAAATAGAATAAAATTTGCAATATTTCGAAATGTTTCTCTCGTATTATACATTTTATGATGAATTATTTAATTGTTTCAGAGTTGCAGTCAAATTAACGTGTATTGTATATTCTTGATCACTTAAATTTCCTACAAACAAACATTGATGTAAATTCATTGATGTAAATTAAATTCCATTTTCTAAATGATCTTCAATCTTCCCAATTAATCAAATTAACGATAAGTGATATTTACATTTTCAAAAAATTAAATAACTAATCTTGCTGGTTTCTGCGCGAATAAAGAAATTCTTCCGCCAAGAATTTATCCATTTAAACTTTAAACATTATATCCGATTTAGAAGTAAAAAAATAACAAAGAGCAATACTTCGTTCGTCAAAAATTTACGGCAAATCTGAACTGGCGCTTCGATTGAACAAGGCGAACCAGCGTGCAGATCCTCGACAGCACATTCGAAACAGCTCGTGAGGATTTATAACGTGACGCAAATGCGAACGGCCGAGACTTTCTGTTATTAATTTTATAGGTTGCGCAATAAGAAGGGTATGTTCGACTACGGAGGCGTCGCGTTCGCGTGACAATATTAAATAGCTTGATTTTTAACAGGGGCGGTAATTAAGGTGGAATGTTTCGGTCTTCATTTTGTTTTTTAAACGCGAAGAAAAAAATTGAGAAGGGAAGGTCTCTCGAGGCGTCCCCTTTTACAATTGCAATTACACCGATTCTTTCGCTTGTTTCTCTTCTTTCTGTTCTCGTTTCTCTTTCTTTTATTCTTTATTCCTTCCTTCTTCCTCTTTCTCTTTTTCTTTTTCTTCTCTTTTTTTTTTTTTTTTTTTTTTTTTTTTTTTTTTTTTTTTTTTTTTTTTTTTCGTTTCATTCCCTTCCATGCCACGTCGTAATGACGCTCGCATAACTCTCGTGAAACGACTTCTGGCCAGATCCACGGAGACAATCAGATAACGGCGAACACCCGCGCGATCTTATGTAACCGTGCACGCGTTACAACGTGCGTGTGACTCGCCACGAATTGCGATCGTGTGGGTATTATACTCTTTTCGATCCCGTTGCCGAGTTTGTTCTTGCTGGTTTCTCTTTGGCGAGTTTGGGGATCGTGATGGGAAGACGGTGTGTACTCGCTTCTGTTGAATAAACAACGCGTTCGCAATCAAAAGATGATGATATAAATAAGAATATAATGATATAAAGAGATATATAAATAAGAATATATCGATGTGTTTGGAAGAAAATAAATTCAAAGTGAAGAGAACTTCTTCTTTGATGTCGAAAAGAAAGAAGAGCGGAAAGAATGGAAAATGAATAAACGTTGATAACCAGTTACTACATCTAAAACTTGGATATATAATGTGCAAAATATTTCAACAATTTTTAAAGAAAATACGAACACAAATAATTGAAATATCTGAATAAAATAAAATGCATCGAAGGTAAAAATAAGATTAATTCAATTCATCGTGTCTCGTTCTATAAAAAAATACTAATATACGGCAAATACCAATTAAAATAAATCTACATACAAATTGAAAACGTATCTGCTAATATCGCGAGTATACATTTTATCATCGGAAAAATACAGAGATCGGGTTGAAAATTGTAAAAATGGCAATGGTTTCAAACGAATAATTATCATCCTGTAAAATCCATTGAATTTCGTATTGACAAAATGTCATCGGATTAAGAGATTATCACGGCGTGACAATCGGATACGCGGGGGTAATTGCCGCTTGCTCGTGACACAATGATCATGCTCGATGATAATGGCATGCTAAGGCTTGCTAGACACTGGACGACAACGTTGTGCCGCGATCGACTTGCGTCACGCACGCACGCTGAATAATTAATGATATCCACCGGCGGTGAAAAAGAAATAAATGTCGGCCCTCGCGAAATCGGGTAAACACACGCCGTGGAATTAATTTCGGCGTGTCGCCGCGGTGGAGAACCTGCTTAATCGATCGTGAAACACGCCCCTTGAAATGTAATTATTCGAGCAATGCGAACCTTCCGCGATAGGGAAAGCGCGACTCTCGTGGTATCTCGTGATATTGTCACGGTGGAATAAAACAATGAAAACAATACGTCGTGGATGAATCACTCGATCGTATCACGCTTATCAATTTATCACACACTGATTATTAAAATATATATATCGACTTTTGTTTATCCGATATTTGAATAAAAAATTCTCTAACGATATAAGATCACGTCTATATGAGATTAATTATTTTTAATCAATCTCGAAAACCGATCGAGATATTAGATTTTTTCTTATTGAAATATTAAAAATTCGTATTGATTGCTATTAAAATCATTCACTTCGTAAGATTAAATAGTACAAAAAAAAAAAAATAACGAAACGAAGGCAAGCAATTTTTCAAACGAACACGTCGAACAATCTTACGAAACGAATCGATAATCGAACGAGGATCATTGTGCAAGAAGCACATATGTGGAGAAGTGTCCACGCCGGACAAGAGACCACGAATCTCCACGAGCGAAAAATGGGAGTAGAGAGAGAAAGATAAAGAAGAAGAAAGAAAGAAATTCCGTTCTACTTCGAGATAGAATTGTATCTGGGAGCTGATGCAAGCATCGATCTCTCGATCCTCTCCCGAATCGTTTAACATTATAATGACGTGGCCTCCGAGAACACTCGTAACAGGTAGGAACATACCACGTTGCGAGACCTGTTGCGAGAGAGAACCGACCCCCCGCAGCCTGCGTTCACCAACGTCAGATGTTATCTTCATCTATCGAGGGCCTAGAGAAGCAAGTTAGATCGATATTTTCATCTTCTCTCGTTCGTGATCTACGCGAAAATATCGCGAGCCGGCTCCGCCGTTCTTATCGCGCCGATCTTGGAAGCGTCGTGGCCACAAGAGGAGCCCGCATGTGCGTTGTATCCTGCGTTTTTTGGAGGAATTAATGGCCCCGTTGGTGGTGGACATTTTCTTTTTTTTTCTTTTTTTTTTTTTTTTTTTGCCTCTCTTACACGGACATTCTGGAATTCTTGTACCCTTCGCAATTTACGGTACTTTTGAGACTCTTTTTTTTATTCCTCGCCGCCTTTTTCGATTTACTTTCGACTCTTTGGTGGAGAAGAGTATATTTGGTGGATTAAGATGATAGGTGAATTTAGTCGTTCGAATTTAATCATCGGAATCTCTTAGATCTAAGCGTTAACTGTGTTTAATTTCGATGATCTTAGATCGACAAAAATTGCTGATTTCTATATGATATATCATTGACGAAATTTTTGAGAATTAATAATATGAGAAATCTCTTAATTTTAATTGATAAGAAAAAATAGAAGGATGATTTTAAAAATATTATATTTGAGAACAAATTATATAAAGGAGGAAAATAATTTCGCTTTAATTTCGAAGATTGTTATTTTTAAATTTATGATATATCTGTTTTCATTATATTATTCTGAAATATTTATTATTATTTTAATGAATAATTCGATGTAACATCATAGTGGCGCTATCTATTGAAAATTGTCTAAACTAATATCCCCATTTTCTATGGAGCGACTGTTTTTGAATTCAATAAACTATAATTAGTTTTCGATTAAATTTCATTTTGGAAATCATGAAAAAGTAGAGATAAATGAACAATGAAATGAATTTATTACCTAATCTTTTCTATCACATCTTAAAATTTCAAAAATTCTGCTATTCTATGTTAATATCATTTCCACCACTATCGATTAAGTAAAAAATAAGATTAGAATTACAAGAAACAGAATACACACGACATCTTACGGAACTTGTTCTAACATACCGACTTCAATCAATACTATTTGCGCCATCTACCGTACTATGATATAAGTATTTACAATCATGCTAAATATTTATATATACATGCATCTACATTAGAAATTTACAGAAATTTAGGAATAAATGATAAAAATAAATCTTTTATGTGCACAGTTAATTAAATCATTCTATTTGTTATACAATTTATAATTATATCATGATATTAGACATTATACATGATATGATTACAAATTATAATATATATAATTGTAAATAAAAATTTCCATCTTTTACTATCTGGATATTACTACGGATTGGAGATCTATTTTATCCATATCCTATCCACCTTTCATGCAAAAATTTATTTATTTTCATATAAATTGTCCTTTTAATGCGTTTGCAAAACGTTCAAATATTTAATTGTTGTGCAAAACAAACAAAAAGATCAAGGAGAACCAATAGAACTGCAATAAATTAAACCTGAAAATAAAAAATTACATTACTTCTTAATTTAATTATATAACTATATAAGATATACACATGTTAAGATACAGATACACATATCAATATTTTACATTCATTGCAATGAAAATGTAAAATATTGTTAATAATAATGATAAAAATAAATAAATGAAATATATTTTAAAAAAAAGTTATACTTACTTTAATGATTTAAATTCTATTACAATTACTATCATCACTATTATTTTATTAATTGTACATGCATTTATTATTTACAAATGTATTTTAGAGCAGTAGTAACTAATGTTTTTCTACAAATCTACTTGTATCTTAAAATTCTTAATTTTTTTAGTAAAAAAATAACTTATCAATTTTTAAATTAATAATTAATTCTAATAGATTTATTTAGAAAGAAGATTTTTATATGAAATGAATATAATTTTTTAAAATCTTGCATGCATTATACTCTTAGAAATATTATGCTTTTTACTATTAGTCTTTATAGATTTTAAATTTGAAATGAACAATAATTTCATCTAAACTTATATTCTTTATATTTCCTATCTATATGTTTATATACAAACTAAATATTTTAAATGCTTGCCTAATAAAAAAGATAATGTTTATATATCTATCTAATAATTTATGTTTAATATTTGTTTAGGAAATCTATCTACAAGAGAAGCTGAATACAATCAAAAGAAAAAGAATAATACATAAGATGTAAATTTTTTTATTTAATGCTTAATTCTACATTTATTCCACAATAAAAGTTTCTGAAATGAATGAAACTATAAAGAATTTGTAAAATTCCATAAATTATAATAACTTCTCAATTGGTCTCAAATATAATTCTTGCCTATATAAGCCAAGCTAAATTTTTTTAAGCTGTATCTTAAAGAAATTTAAAAGCACTATAGAAAATTTACACATATAGAAAATTTTAAAAATTATGGAAAACCTATCTAAAATAAATTTTTTTTCTTTATATAATTTAGAAGTATATATAAAAATATTATATAAAATAAAATATAACCTATATAAAATTTAAAAATTTGTTTTAGGTTTCCAAGTATCCCAAAAATCTAATTAGAAAAAAGAAAACAGATGTTATTTGAAATATGAATCTTCTCTGTTTTCCATCATAATCGTTGAAACAAATCAAACTATAAAAAATTAGTAAAATTTTATATAATATAATTACTTACCAATTAATAATTGACTTGATGAATATTTTTCCCAAATTAATTTGAAACTGAAATTTACTGGATTAGTAATTTAAAAAATTGGTAACTAAAAAAAAAATATATTATACATGCAATAATGAGTAAAAATTTAAAAAAATTGAATTAAAAAAATATAATAATTTATAATAAAAAAAAACGCGATATTTGTGATTCGCAAAATTAATACAAACGCGAATTTCATTTTAACGCAACACTAATTCAAACCGTAATTAATTTTTCGCAATAATTTATCGCAATTCTAATTCAACCCGTTATTAATCAATCGCAACACTAATAAAAAATCGCGATGTTCATGACTAGATCTGAATGATAGGCCAGCATGCAAATTGGCCAAATAATATAATAATAAAAACTACATATCAAATGAGCACAGTGACAATGATTTCCCATTCTTTGGACCCAAAGAAGATCCAAAAAATGAGAAACCATTCGTTGCAGCCCTCTTCGTGACAGTTTGTCGGGCCTCTTCGGTCTTCCTCCTTCGGGCGCAATGCCCGCTGAAACTTAAAACTAGGCTCGAGATTCACTAATTGTAAAGCAAAAAAAAAAAAAAGCGCGGAAGTTAGGTACATATGTACGATCGATGATCGTGAAGATCGTATATGTACAGGATCTCGAGCTCAACGTTCGTTTCGAGATTATTCGCGACCGCGACCGCAGAAATTCGAAAAATCGATGGGCAACAATGATATATATTTCATTCGTTCCAACTTCAGCCTCGATTTTTCGAATTATATTTCCTGAAACAGATTGTCACGCGAAAACGCGCCTACCCGATCAGAGACTGTGACAATCTGCCCGGCCCTACCTACTTATAATTAACAAGCACACCAGAAGTATACTACCTATCCTACCTAATCCTATATTTAAAAAATGACAAAACAGGCACACCAACACATTCATTCCACGATTCTCACTCATAATACTCGGGCGCAAAAGCCTACACTAGGGAAAGCGTCCCGGGACGCCTCCGACACCCGAGCTTGGCATACTACTTTCATACTCTAACTTTACGTACCATTTTCCTGAAATCGATTGACGATGGCTAGCGATCATTGCGTATAAAATAAAAATATGATATATAAAAATATAATCTTAATCATAAATATTTATAAAAATATATAATATACTTTTTAAAGCAATTAAATTTTACTAAACAATAATACAAAATTTAATATCATTGTAATTTAAAAATAAAATTAATAATACTGCATATTTATTGTGAGATATTATAGATATTAGATATAGATATTATATTGTGAGATATATTTATTGTGAGATATTGTGAGATATTAGATTAATAATTGTGAATATTTTTACTATTTCAAGTTATACTACATGGAATAATAAATAAAACGACGCAATTCTACAGCCTAACCACACATACACACACATAATGTAGAAAATACGTCGTGCACGATACACTAACGCATCGTCAATCGCTAAAAAATTGTTATAAATTTATAAACTATGGTCATCATACTCATCGCCTCTCTCTCATCCAAGTAGCATCTGAGCACGTGAATGAGATCCTGGCAATGAATATGGAAAGGGTTAAATCTGAAAATCCTGAGCTAAAAAAAGTATTAATTTATTTCTTAACTAACGGACTAATATTTCTTTATTTAAAGTTTGTTTATTTTATTTCAAATCTATTTTAATAAATTTATTCTAAAAATTAATGAATTATTTAGATATTATTATTTAGATAGATACTGATATTAATATTAAATATAGAAAAATATCAATGTAATGATTCTAAATAAATATTCAATAAAAATAACCTCAGGCAATTTTTTCATCAAAGCATATTTTCGAAAATATAAAAACAATATTTACAACTTTTGCTTTGATTCAAAAATTTATCTGTCGCGAAATGTCTTTTTGCACATAAAATTTAATATTTAAGAAATAGAATTAATGTATTTATATTTCAAGTTATATTTAAATTTATATTATTATACTAATTATTAACATATTAAAATTTCATTACAAATTCAATTATCAATATCATTTTATTAAAAAATTCTTATGCAAAAAGACCTATCCTGATCTAATAAAATAAAACACAAAAAAAGAAAAATATTGTGGTCACTGTGCTCATACAAAATTCTACATATACAACTAGTCACCCGTGTCGATTCGGATCTTTCATCCTACGACATGATTGAATGACCAGAGGAACATAAATGCATGCAACTCACCATTAGATGCGAAGAATCTGCGTTGCCATCAGCGATGTTGTGGCTCATAAGAAGTCATCGTCTGGGAAATATCTATAATAAAAAATCATAATAATAAAGATTCTAATAATATTAAAAATTGAAGTTTTCAAATAAAAATTTAAATAAAAACAAAGATAATTACCTCTTCACGTGATGGATGATTGCTTTATTATCTTGAGAGAAGCACTGATTCTATTTTATACCGAAAATTTATATAAAAAGATAAAAATAGAAAATCATTAACACGTTCGTTTATATTAATCAGAACAAACTGACTCTAATTTCACGTATGATTATATTACTTGGAGCTATTGTGCTCTAAAAAAACATTAAAAATACTATTACGAAACAAACACTGAATCTAATAACCGCATTGCACGCGGTCACAATAATCTGGAAACAAAATCATAAACAATATTAATAGAGAAAAGAAGATAAAAAAATAAAATGTTTTTTTATATTTTTTCTTTTTAAAGCATTCATTCAAAAAACAAAATCTGTTTAATGATTACAAAATTATTACTATTATCATTTCAATATTTTGAGTAATTTACATAATAATATGAATTATATAAAAGTTATATAAAATATAAAGTTATATAAAATTATATAAAAGTTATATATACTAATTTAATAAAAACAAAATACAAAAGTACTTACATACATTTTTCTTTTACAGAAATTTAAATTTTATTTCTTATCCAAAATACCATCATGGCGTCTATATTGAAAATCCTTTTTCCCATCTAAAGCAATCTCAATAATCAATTACTTATCTGCGCAAAAAAAATAGAATTTTCAAAATAAATATATAAAAATTAAATTAATTGTATCAAAATGAAACAAAAAAACTAATTTAAATACTATTTTAGAAGCCCAGAAGAAAAATTAGAAGAATGATAATGAACTAGTAATAACTCTAATGATTAAATAAATGAATAAAAAATTATTCCACAACAAATTATTATTATCAATTATAATAATATTCAATAAATAATTGAACAAATGCGTATTGATGAAATACTAGTATAAAAAGTGAAAGAATAATTGTCAAATAAATATTATAAAATAGATAGAACACGTACCTGAAACAAAGCGTCCAATTGTCTAAACTATCGACAACAGAATGATATCTCGTATAGCAATTTCGATATATCGAATTATAAATTGAGAGGTAAAAAAAGAGGGGGGATATATATTCGATAATTCAAGTCGGAACGTGTCGAAGAAATAATACATGAGTTGATACAAATAGAGGTATTTAGGAAAGAAATATATCAGAAAATCTTACCATTTGATGTTCAGATTTGTTTGTGTATGAAGTTATTCATTAGATTATTTTTTAATCACCATGGTATACGAAAAAATGATTATATTTCCGAATCCATCCCGCCTTCGATGCTTGAATCTAACAATAACCTGCACAAAGATGATGAAGCTTCACTGTTCAATTCTTGAATATAATAATAATTAAACAAACACATATTTATTAAAAAAGATTTAGTTACTCATAATTAAACTTAATAACCATAACACAATAGTTTATCCACAAAATTTTATATAATTATATTCTTGAACCGATGAAACGCAGCCTCACACTATGATTTTCAACTGTACACTGACGTCATGCGCACTATGATGCGCACTATGATGCGTACAATGATGCGCACTGATTCAATTCGCGGCTAAATCTTAACAGTTTTTTAATTGGTTAAAATTATAAATTCCCTATTTCCCTATTTCAAATCGGCGCGAAAATTGAAGTATAATATACAACTATAAATCGAAAATTATATAATTATATATAATAAATATATATATATTTATTTTATATAATATAATTTATTATTCATTTCTTTATTAATTTATAATTATATTATATTTAATTTATTATATACAATAAATATAAAATATATATAAATAAATACTTTAAAATAATAAATTTACCTATAGTTTATAAAAATATATATTAATTATTACATTTTATATTGCAATGAATTTTTAGATACATATTTTTGCGCAAAATAACAGTGAAAATATTTTAATATAGATATGAATTAAAAATTAAAATTATAAAACAATAAATCTAGCTTTAATTCGTAAAAATATATATTAATTATTATATATAATAATGTAATGAATTGTAATATTTATAAATTAACAATAAAAATCTGAAAATTGTTAAATTATTGATCACTGTAATCGAAAAATCGATTTTAATATGATCGGAAAACAACGTATATCTTCGGCACACTTCGGTTACGCGAGCGTTTATAAATATGGGACGAGTCGCGCGAGCACTTTCATTATTCAATGAACTTTTCTGTTGAAAACATTGATATTATAATCAAATTTAATCAAATTTTTATAACATAAAAAACTTTCCATCATTCATTTTTATAAAATTTATTCTGAATTAACATCGAATATTGCTGATACATATTATATATTATTTTTTTATTTTATTTTATAATATTTATTTACTCTCATACTTATTTAATTAATTTTTATATAATTTATTTAATTTATATAATTTTATATAATTTATTTAATTTATATAATATTATAAAATTTATTTAAATATTTATTTTAATTATTATTTAAATATTTATTTGTTAATTTTTATTATCTCATTTATTTATTTATTTATTCTTTTATTTATTAATTTATATTTTTCTTTTTATTTATTTATATATTAACTTATATTTTCATTTATTTATTTTTTATTCATTCCTTTACTAATTTATAATTTATTAATTATTTTAATTATATATTTATTTATAAATTTATTTATTCTTTTAATTATTTATACATTTTATTTATTTCTATATTTATTCATTTAGTTACTTTTAATTATTAATAAATTATTATTAAATTTATTTATTCTTCTATAATGTAATTTAGATAAATTTTTATAATATATTTTTATTATATATATAGGCTTCGATGCATAATCACATTCTTTTCTAAAATCTGATAATTCATTAAATTTTTACTATTTTCCTAATTTCTTCTGATTTTTTTTTTATTATTTTTCGTTTTTCTTATAATTTTTTTATACTTTTCTCATTATGTTCGATTTTTTTTTACATAAGTTTTTAATTTTTTTTTAATTTTTAATGATGATAATAGGTTAAAAATTTTGCATTTAATGCCATCTCTAGGAATTGCAGATGAAACTATATAGAAGCAAGAATTGGAAAAAATAAAGATAAAATAAAAAATAACCATTAGTGCCATCTCTTGAACGCTGATGATATTTTGAATAATTTTAGAAAGATTGATATTGTTTTTCAAAAAAATAATGTTTAGAGAATTGCAAAAAATTGCACATTTGATTCGAAATTTCTTTTTTAAAAATTTAACCTAATGTAAATTTTAAAAATATGATAATTGACAATAATATCTCTAGCATAAAAAAATTTTAATTCATATATTAATAACAAAAGTAACTGAATCCATGTATGATTCAATATTACGTAATCTATTTTATATAGTATATAGTATATAGTATATACATGTATTAATATAATATATATTAAGTAAGATTTATACAGATATATACAGGTAAAAAATCATAACTCAGAAGTTTGTTTTTTATATAATTTAATTCGAGAATGTATAATAAATATTTTTTCAAGGAATAACAATAGTATCTGTATGAAACAGTACTCAACATTTTATCAATTTCTCATTATCTGCAACGAATATAAAATTACAACTGTACAATTCGAGAATAAATATTACATTAACAATTTCTCTCGTGTAAAGCTATTTAAGGAAGGATTGTATCGTCCAAACCTAATATACTTACGTCGTGTATCAGACTAAAAGTTTTCTTACTTTATTCTCTACATGTGACGTAGAACAAGACCCGTAACGTCCATTAAATGAATTAAATAAATGAACGTTCAATTATAATCATCTAATCTAAATCCGGTATAAAAAAAGAGAGAAAGAAAATTGAAAATTGAAAAGAGAAGAAATTTATTATCGCTAAATAGATACTACGATAAACGTGATCGACATGATATAATGTAAAATATAATCAATATCTTTTTATTCTTTTTTAAGATGTAAGAAATGGATTAATGATGAAAGATTTCTCGCGTATAATCTCTGTTCAATATTCGAACGAATAAAGTAACTAACTGAATTGGAATCAGTGTGGAAATTAAAAATACTTTGTTTTTATCAACCGTCTCTCGTAACAAAATTACTCGACGATAATAATAGTTTATGTACGTACCACAGGATGTCTGGATTTTAATCGATTAGGAACATATTCTTTGGATAATGTAAGAAAAAGAAAATGCTTCGTCAAAGAAAGTTTGTATCAAAAATAAACTATATATAATATGATGCTTCAATTAATGAGATGTTTGTAAAATGAACAAAACGAAATAATAAAAATATTTTGTTTCGTAATGAATATGAAAATAAATAATGTGTCTCGTTAAATGAAACAAATAGTAATATCATTTTTGGTTGCTATTATTAAAATTCAAGCAACTTGTATACGTGTGTAATATACATTGAGCTGATTTGTAGTTCTTGAAGAAAATTAGACTGAAATTTTGCAAAATTTTACTTCTTTTAAATCTTTAATATTATATTTATATCTTTAATATTTCATATTCCTCTTCTTTTGAATTCAACAATAATCAATCTCCTCAATGTATGTGTCCTCATTATGTATTTTTTAACAGCTTGTTTCTACAAGACATAGAGAATGTTATTGCACCTAAGTAATTAATAATAAGTAATGAATCCTGTCACGAATTGTATTTCTATCTACGAATAAAAAAAATGTTTGCTTTCATAATGAAGCACGCAATCAGAGGAATTTAATATGTATTAAATATATATTTTACAAAAAGAAATTTCGATCAAAATTTCTTTGATTAAATTGATGGACAATCACTAGATATCGTATATAATAATAGTAACTATTCGATTTATTACGCTTCATTATAGTTTTTAGCGAGGATGGAGCGTTTTCCATAATAGCTAGTAACTATGCCACAGTCGCTTTTTTCTCTTCAAATCGATAAATATATTTCGCAAAAAACGAGTCAAAAAATATACTATATATACTTGGAACTGAAGGACGTGTATTTTTTTTTTTTTTTTTATTTCTATATTTTTATTTTCCCTCGATCCGTGATGTTAAACGTGTACGCATAAAATATACTCTTTTATATAAATGTCATGGTTACACATGAACGTCGATACTTGACCAGTTCTTTTGTGTAAAATATTGCTTCAATTTTTCAGTATTCAGTTTTATCTTTAAAAAATGCTGCAAACTTTTTCATAAAGTTTCGTGTCGATATAATTGCCTGGAAATTTTATGAAGTTTCATATATCTCAATCCCAAGATTGATCTATTTGGACAGAGAAATGCCGTGAAATTTTATCAGTCATTCTCCTTTCGATTATCTACTGCGTATCTAACCGAAGCAGCCTTTTCTTTTCTGTTTACTTCTTTCTCGACGCGAAAACAATGGAAATTTCTACTTGCGACGATAAAATACTCCATTCGATATAACTTATTAAAATATCAAATTTTTCTCAAGGAAAATACTTTCCTTTTAATTTACTTTCCTTTTAACGTGAAATATCCAGCACCGTCGCGTCGATTAATCGGTAAATTAATTTTTTTTTTTTTTTACATTTATCAGTCTCAAAAATGGTTTGAGCGAAAATCTCAAGGGAATCATTTCGCTTATCTGCATTCGAAAAGTCATTTCCGCTCGTTGCAACTGATATTGTTTTCCGTTTTCATTGCTGATATCTATTGTAAATCTCTCTTCATCATAGTTAAATCGATAAGATTTTAATTCCCAATGTATCAATTAAACGCGTTGCATATCTCCTCACTTCGCAAACATATAGCGAAGAATCCACGCTTGTAAAAACGTCCGTTTTCAACGTCCGGAAACACGTGAATCCGACCAGCAAAATTAGATCACAAAGTGATCTAAACGCTGGTCTTTCTGTAAGATCTTTTTGCATATTTTCCAAATATGCCTTCGGCGTGCTTATAGAAATGCACCATTGATTTTTGCCGCGAAATCGCATGTTTGTTTTGCTGTCAAAGAATCGACACGTCCTCCGACTTTCTATTTTCCGGCAATATAGCCCTTCTTTCCTCCATTTGAATGCCACCACCGTTCTGATCGCTCGAATAATCGCAATTATTCGATATTCCCGGCTGTATGTTCACGTATTTATGCGGTGAGTCCTCTTTCTGCTTGAAACTTTGAAGAATCATAGGTAAACCCGACAAAGATTCGTTAGCCTTCAACAAAAGTGGCCTGGAACTCTCTATATCGGCGATTCCATTGCCTACAATCGAGTTTTGAATCGGCTTATCGTCGTGATCGTTGATGTCTAGCAAAGGAGGATACGGTATACCGAAAGGGCTGGACGTAGACGTGGATCGAGTCGTGGAATTCTGAGGTGGCCACGACAATGAAAACTTCCTCAAATTCTCTGGTAACTCTATGTCTAATTGTCCAGTATGCTCGATTTGCACACTGGCCAAAGGAACGTCTAAACAAGGAGATAAAATTCGAGGATTCGTCGCTAGAAACTCGACGATCTCCGGAGCAGTTGGCCTCTTTACGTGATCTGGTCTCCAACAAGAGTACATCAAGTTTTCTCTGTGAAAAGATAATTGTTAGAATAATGGTTACGTATAATATCAATTGCGACAAGATGATCGATTCTCACAATTGTAACTTCACTCCTTTGGGAACCATCAACGAATTTCCACTCTTAACATGGTTCAGTACTTCGGTGTTGCTCATACCCTGGAAAGGGAAACTACCGAACGTGATAATCTCGTACAAAAGAACGCCATAGGACCAGACATCCGAAGCTGGAGTGAAGATACCTAGTCCCAAAGACTCTGGTGCCATCCATCTTACCGGTAGCATACCTGGAAGAAAGAGAAAATTATTTTATTTATCAACCAAAAAAAAAACAAATATATAAATTTTGTTGAAGTCGTGCCATCATACCTCTTCGATTGAACTTGTAGTAATCGTTCTCGTACATCAACCTCGTCATACCAAAATCTCCAAGCTTCACTACACGTTGCGCGTTCACCAGACAATTACGCGAGGCAATATCCCTGAAAAAGTGAACTTAACGATGAAGCAAGTTGAAACAAACGAGCCGAATTTATTTGACTTACCTATGAACATATTTTGACTGAGCCAAATAGCTGAGCGCCCTAGCTACATCTAACGCCATTGCGGTTAACTTTCTATTAGAAATCTCATCCGAATCTTCGTAACTATTGTCGTTCACGAGATGTCTTCTGGCGAGAAGGTACGTCTTCAGATCGCCATAAAGCATGAATTCCATCACAGTTAAG
The DNA here is from genome assembly GCF_014066325.1 of Apis laboriosa. Taxonomy (NCBI): domain Eukaryota; kingdom Metazoa; phylum Arthropoda; class Insecta; order Hymenoptera; family Apidae; genus Apis; species Apis laboriosa. Next base: position 3,238,729 of record NW_025223257.1, read on the forward strand.
ACTGGTTCACTCTTGATGCACACCCCTAACAGTTTGATTATATTCTTGTGCTCGAATTGTTTCATCACTTCCACCTCGCTTAGAAAGTCTAATTTTTCCTCGGTGGAACTTCCAATTTTCAGAGTTTTCACGGCCACGGCTAGCCAACCCTTTTCAGGGAAGAACGCCTCACCACCGTAAACCGTTCCAAAAGCACCCTCCCCTAATTTTCGGTTAATAACCACCCTGTGTCGGGGTATCTCCCATTTGTCCAGATCAGACGAGTCGTCACAAGCATAGGATATACCCATAGACTTCAAATACTCTCTCTGTTCGCGTACTTTTCTTTCGTATCTGATAGAAAAAGATATATTATAAAACATTTGAAACATTTAATGAATGTTCGATGATTGAATTATTATATAGTTATAATTAGGGATATTTAATGGTGAAAATTAAATAAATAATAATTTCGTTCGTTTCGATCGTTCACCTTCGTTTCATGATGATGAAGCCAATGATCAAAAATATCCCCAGTAAACTAAAACCAAAGATATTGACGATCACGAAGGCTACTTCGCAAGACACATTCATGAAATCTGCAAATCCACCGATGACACATCGTTGGGGTGGTTCGGAGCCATCGTCTGGCATGGTTTTCGATAGCCAGACCAAAGAAGAGACGTTCAAATCCAATTTACCACCCGCCACTTCGTGTTGCTTTTCTGACACGTTAGGGTAAAAATTACCGACCAATCGAGTTTCGTTATTAATATGCTGAACAATATTGATAACGGAATATCTCGAAGGGCCACCAAAGAATTTTATTCTCCCAGACACCTAAACGGATTTATTAATTTTTTCATTTTATTTTCGTATTTATAATTTTTCTATATAAAAATTAAATACGTGTTAACTCCGCAATGGTATAAAATAATATTATTAATTTTCGTTCATTCATTGTATCAATCAAAATTATTGCAAATATAAAAATTGTGTAATTTTTTTTTGAAAGTCTAATTCTACGCAATCCAAAGCAGGCGTAATGAATTTTTTAATAATTTTTCTCACGATATAAACAATGATAAACGTCAATATATCATTGGATGAGTCGAAAACCATTGCAGAATCGACGAACGATCGATTAAAATTTTATTCATTACGTACCCCGTAAAAATCCATTTCACCGATGATGTCCGTTAATCGATTAATAGTATGATTGCTATGCAGATCGAAAACGTAACTCTGATTTTCACGAAGCAGCCTGTCCATCGCATAGGCATAAGTCCACATAGCGTCATACGCGTAACCAGCGTAATTAGACGGTGGTTGCTTCTTCTTTTGGCAATGAAGCTCGTAACGATCGCGCCATTGACGCACCGTTATCCCTTCTTGCATGATGTCGTTATCCGGTGCAAAATACGCGTGAGATAAACCGAGGTATCCGTTTATCGCTTTACTCATTTCTGCCGTGGTACATGGAACCTGTTCTCCTTTCTGATTGTATCGATCCGTATCGTACCATTCTGGTCGAAGCCAAAGAGGTAAGAACCACACGTAACCCTTCAATCGCGAAAAATTCGTGGAATTATTTTATTAACGCGATCGTAGACAAATCGATCGAAAAAAAGTGTGAAAAAACTTTGTGGAAAAGAAAATAACACGACGAGTAATAAACAGGTATAGTCGTTTATAAATTGAAACGTTTAAAGAATGAGTCCATGAATGACCATATATCACATTGATTACGACATTTTCTATATTAATTTTTTTCACATCGAATGACTTTAATGAAACTTTATCGCTATTCTTTACCATCTTTTTATTGCACAATCACGTGCTTATTAAGTCTTGGATAAAATGGATAAAAAAGGAGATAGTCTATTAGACTAAACTTCAAACTTTTTCTATACAACTAATATTGTATTGAGACTCTTATCTCTAATTTCAAAGACTAGTGATACAAATAATATACATTTTATATAAAAAAAAATAAATGAATTTTATAAATTATCGAGTTGAATTTTTCTCAACTTTATCTATGATATTCTATGATAAAAATTACCTGAACCGCTGTCATTTCTAATTTGTACGCGTTGCACATCACTTGCCGGGCTGCTTGATCGTATACATCAGCGATGATGATCTTTGCCTTCTTCTGTTTGAAATCTTGCAAGTACTATAAATTAAAATATTTTTATTAAATTTATCGCATGTGACTCATTGCACATTATATATCTATCAAGTTAATGACGTTTCTTCAAAAACCTGCATATTAATATTTAATATATGCAATATCTTTTTTTTTTTTTTTTGAAAAAAGATTTTTAGAAATTTTAGAATAAAAAACCAGATCTATACGTGATTTTATTACTCAAGAATTTATAAACTGATTAATATTGATTAATATTTGATTAAAAAGTTTTCATGAATTTTCTTCAAGTGGTAAGCGATAATAAAGTATATTTTCGACAAGAAAATTGAACTCAGAAATTGAACTCAAAGAAGAAATATTGTAATAAATTGACAAGTATTATGCAACATCGTTCAAAGCTAAATTTCTATCTCATTCGTGTAAATAATGTTAGTCAGTATTATCATAATAAATACGTTAAATAATATACGTTAAATGCATATGCAATCATTTTTCATAATTTTTACATGTTTAATCTCTAATATTTCATTTGTTCGATTTATTCATCGATATTTATATAATTTTCTGTTAGAAGAAAACCATAATTCGAGGAATCGAGCCTTACGCAACGATTCGTAAAATTTATCATCGGATTTCAAAAACTCCTTTATAAACAATATGCAAATTATTTAATCGCTATTTTCTTCGGAATTTATAAAAATATATATAATAAAATTAAGCAATCATTTTTATATAGATTTGTATAGATCACAGTTTAAGAAACAAATATATATTTATTTCAGAAAAAAAAAAAAATATTCTCGAAAATTATTTTACGTCATTGCGTTGAGAATAACTGGTCAATTTGAAGTCTGTTCAACGATCTCTTGGACTCTTCTCTTGGACTATTTACAAAGCAAAGAAAACATTTAGCATCCAACAAGGATCATCACCTTAGTCATCACAATGGGTTCCCGTTCCCTTGGAAACTTTGCATTCGCCACGAACACGATTCCATTGTCTCTGAACAAATCTTGCATGTAAGATATGTACTCGGTGTATTTCTGTCCATCCTCCGTCAACGAAGCCACCCTCTTCCATCCCAGTTTCTTCAACAATTGCAAATAAACGTGCTTGTACTGCTTGTTCTCACCAATAGTCCGAAAGAAGTAAGGATATTTAGTGCGATCGTTAAAGCTGGATCCTTCGGCGCTGTAACTAATGACCACTGTCTTATAATGCTTCGAAACACCGACCAAAGGCTCCACGGTCTCGGAACAAGCTGGTCCCAAAACGCCGACAAGCTTCTCGTATTGATTGTGCACTATATAATCGATGAACGATCTCATCACCATATCCGATTTACATTGGCCGTCATTCACCAACAGGGTGAAATTGTAATCCCTGAGGATGGTATTGTTCACGTTGATCGCCTCCTTTGCCATCATGGCCGCGACCAGTATCGCTTTCCCCGAATAAAACGTCTCGCTCATAGGAAATATCCCACCCACGTAAAGAATGTTCTTGTCGATGGTATTCGGCATCCATAAATCGAGAGTGTAGTTGAGATTCTCTCTCAACCAGTCGCACGCGATTTCTTCTTCGTTCCTGGATAAATCGTTGTTGCGCCGGTTGATTAGATCCTCGTACATCTCGCGGGTGAATTTCGCGTGATTGATCGCTTCGTAGGCTAACTTGGCGGCGTATTCGAGCTTAGCCCAGACAAGTTTGGTCAATCTATTGGATTCGTATTTGCAACCGATGTCCGAGCTCGTGGCGCTGCATCGGGGGAAATCGATGCTGACGAATTCCCTCTCGTTCGGTATCACGGTGCTGGGAGTCCAATGCAGAAATACCAACGATCTGAGGAGAATTGAGAACGCAAATTTGTTTTCGCGCGCAATAATAAGATATAAAAAGGCGACGAATGTTTTTCGAGACGGCGCGAGAAAAACAGGCTAGTCTGGAATGGATGGTGAGTAATAAAAAAAGAAAAAGAAACCGTTCGACCGGTAAAATGTTCGTTCGTACGAAATTTGTTTTTGCCGTGAATTCTATTTCGAGGAGACGTTTATTGCGCGACACGATCAACGAGCTAATAACACGGACCTCGGGCAATGCGAATTTTTTCCTGCTCTTTTGTTCCACGCCTTCGTAAATCCATTTCTATTGATACGTTTTTCGATACGCGAGAGTTGAAAAAATACACGAATATTTGCGCATCGAGGAGGAATCGAAGCATTCATAAAAAAAGACGATTCTTGTTTAATTAAATATAATTCTTCTGAAATGTAATTAAAGATATAATTAACGGATAGAAACGTTTAAATGTTTTTCTGCTCCTCTGAAAGAAGACAAGAAAATTGACAAGAATCGTTTCTTAGATGAACTCTTCGATGATGTAAATATCCATATTGTAAATCCATAAAAAAGAATTAAAACCAGAAGCAACGGTTATAAGACGATTTAAGAATCAAGAAACGTATATATATATATATATAATACCTATCGTTCGAAGTAGACGAGTTTCGATCAAACATCAGCTTCTCGGCAAGTTTGATCACGTGTTTCAAATTCGACCCGAACCAGATTACTTTCACGTACAGTTTCATTTGATCTATGTGATCCTTGACAAAATTGGTAACGTCGATGTAACTGGTCAACAATAAAGCGCACGGTTTCCCTTGGCACCATTCCGGAATGTACATTCCCTGTTGGCAATACGATTCCTGGCAGTAATAGGTTTTGGTTTTCGGGTCTATGGTAAAATTCCGAATGCTCTCCAACGTGGATTCGTCCATTTCGAAGCGGGAAGCTTTTTCAAGCTCCGTGAAGATTATCCAACTGTCGTCGCGCCTGGATAACGCAATCGGAACGAACCAACCGAAATGGCCCGGAGGAGCGATGGATCCGCATTCTTTCACGTCATGCGAATTTAACAGTGGCATCGTGTCTAGCTGTGGCGGGATCCACACCTCCATATTCACCATTGGAAGTCTGTTCGAAAAATTATTTGACATAAATACTTTTTTACTATTATAAAACGATCTAATTAAAGAGTAAAAATATTATTTCGGTAAAAATATTATTTACAATATCTTTAGGAATTTATTTTAAAATTTAAAGTTAAAAATTAAAGTTCTCTTTTGTGAAGCTTAATTTTAAATAAATTTTAATTCATAAGAACTCGATAAAGAGTATCGAGAATGTAAAATAGTTTGCATCTTACTTTCCGTTATTGTTAAACATTATGTCGTCGGACAATCTACTGAAAGTTTTCTCCACGTTGAACGCATCCTCCACTTCATAGATAAACACTTTCGAATAACCGAGCACCTCTGTCAAGAATATTTTCATGATTATAGTAGCCAGCCTCTGAGTCACTCTACGTGACACCTCGAAATTTATGTTCAATGGTTGCCCGTCCAATTGGATTACCCTCTTTGGATTCACATCTGTCAAAACATTAATTCTTCGATTAATTTTTTAAAACGATTACAAATTGGCTCTTGCTTTAATTGAGCAAGGAGAAAAAGTTCGTATAAGATCAGACGTTGCGTTGGAGCAGTAATTTACCTTCGAGCATGGTCAGACATCGATTTGAGATGACGATTTTCGCGATGGTCAGAAAGACCAACACGCTCAGTATGGATCCAAATCTCAACATCCTGATTTTCTCCTCCTATAAGAAAACGAATATTCTGTCGTTATTTACAAATTTTATAAATTTAAATTATTTTACATAAGGAAAAATTATCGCAATTTATCGCAAGTGGATGAAACGATTATTATTATTAGAAACATAAAGAGGATTCTAATCCAGATAAATATTTGAATGAATTTTATTTGACATCCTCCCAAACATGCTAAAATTCCTACGTTACAAATATAAAATCAATCTAAACTATGACTATATCGATTCTAAATCATCATATTAATGATTTCAGAGACTCTATCAACAGATCCATCTGAAACATGAAAAATAGTATTCCATCGAAGGAGGAGAAAAATACCAGCGAAGAATACTAGCACGTTCCGCATTTCAATGGACGTTCTCTATAGGATATATTAAGATTCACGAAGTAAGACTTAGGTTACAGTCCAGCTAACAATGCACCAGTCCGTGTATAAATAGCCACGACATAGAGAGTGATTCGACTTTAAACGACCAACAGTAAATTTAAACGAACTTAGGAACGCGCTTCTTTCTCACAGAGAAACAGAGAGAAACGGATTCTCTCAGGTAAGTTTGGACAGGTGGGGCACCAATCAAAATAGGAGAGATCGAGGAGAGAAATCGGCGTCGACAAACGCCACAAACTCTTTTTCTTTCTCCGTCGCTTGTCGTAGGTGTGTCGTTTGTTTACAACGACGAACTGAAAGCACGAGCACACGTCGTCGAAGGTGACAAGAGAAGCAATAATCACCACGCTGCTATTCTTAGCCACGGGCAGCGCGGCCGCTTTGACTTTTTAACCCGTGGGCGAATGAACTGCGCCGTTTTCTTCTTCTCCTTAATCGAATCCTCCACCGAGAATTAGGTCGATTGCATTCTTCCACGTGAGAAACCACGTGAAACTCTGACTAAGTTTGTTCGAATAGAACGTATATGTATGTATATATATATATAACACGGTCGGTTAAAAACAAATTCTTTGAAACGTAATTTCAAGAACGTAATTTTTCTTGGAACGGGTTGATATAATATCGATGTTTTTGGACCTTGTTCATTGATGCCAATGATCGATTTCCAAGTTGAGAAAACGCGTCAGGATATTTGGTCGAATGTTGAGGTCACTCGCGTCTGAACGATTACTTACAATTAGCAACTGTTTTAGATATTCACCTGTCTTTGCACGGTCAAACTCGAAAACAAAGATGACGCTAGTTTCTTCCACTTTGTGCGTCATCAAATTGCGATATCGTTTAGATAATCGAATCATTTACGTGTTACGAATAATTGGATGCGTGTTCATCCGAACACTTAAGATACTCTTGTAGAAACGCGGTTAAATATCGCGTTTTAATACGCGAGAAAAGAAAATATTCGGTCGAAATTCGATGGTTGAAATTAATACGCGAATAATCGAAAGTCGAGAACTAATGAATAAAAATATTGGAGATTAAATTATATACGTGATTACGAGAGGAGAATTTTTGCGCTCGTAAAACGTCGTACAAGTCAATAAGTCGGTTCTTACGAGTCCCGAAGTCAATAAATCAATCGGAATGATGTTATTGGCAATTTGATGAATAATTTGTAACTCTGTTTTACTATTAGGCGATGCCATTTCGAATTCTTCAAAGAAATCATCGAGACATTCGTGTCACGTATACAAATACTAATTATATACATCTGTGACAATAAATCATGCTCAACTACTTGAGGTATTTCTGTCTTACTTATCCTAGTTCTAACTGCGTGCATTTATTGATTTGTTATTATTACTCGAACGATTTCTTGAAAATACACGTGACATGTTACAAATTAATTTTATTTCGTTCAAAGAAATTATTATTGTATCCTGATATAAACCGCTATCATCCATTTAATAATCTTTATTAATAATAATCTACTGTGAAGATAAAAACAACGCTCTTCTTCGTAGAAAAAATCTTTTGAAAATTATTATTTGGATATTCGAAGATTCGCTATATCGGATAAACGAGAAATCCCACATATAATTTATATTGCCAATAATTTGCACTTATTAAAATGAGAATAGTCTACTTTTTTCGTCTAAATTCTATGAAAATTGTGACTCGCAATACCTAAATATTCATTCGCACAAAACGAATAATAAACGATAAATAAAAAACGAATCATAATTATTTTTGTATGCTCACAAATTTCGAAACTGAAAATAATAAAAAATCTCGTCTGTATTCTCATTCATGATTCAAAATATCAAACTGTTCCACTCTATGCGTCATCGAATCTTTTATATTTCCACTGAAAAATTGTTTCCATTGAAAAATAGAAATAACGCGATTCATTGAAATTCGAAATTCATTGGAAATTATGATTCAGGGTAGGCAACCGATTAATCATGTCAAGTCGATCGAATGACACCATCCTGATCGAATACCTTGAACACCCTCGATAATCAGACTGCGTACTTGACAACAATACCGCAATTTATCGGAACTAGCGCAGATATTTTCATCTGCATTACGTCAGACATCTATGAAGAAACGAAGGAGGAAAATATCAATGTATCGACAGCATTTCGTGGTGGGCGATGCATGACACAGGATGATGCACGCACGTGGCGATACTCGTTTGCAATTTACTATTGAATAAAAAATTAAACCAAGCTTAACCTATGGCCCAGTTTTTATTATCAATGAATAAAACATTATGGAAGACCGGTAGAAATAATTCGATTAACCTTTTCATCGTGAAATACTGATTCTTCGTTCTTTCTTGTTTCTTTTTTTATTCTCTCTCTCTCATTCTCTATATCATTGTCTATAATGTCTATAATGCATAATACGAAAAAGAAGTTCTGGATCGAGTAGCCACTCGATATGAAGTATATTGCTCATTTATCTTGAACGATGTAACATTAAACGTAAACATATTTACTTTGGATGTTTTCGTTAAGACGATTGTAAAGAAATAAAAGCAAAAAAAAAAAAAAAGAAAAAAGTCCGATTGGCCGAGAAGTTTAATAGTCGAATGAAAAAATAGATAGTGAATTAAAAGAAAAATAATAGAGTGATAATATTGTGCGATAAAAATACGAAGTAATGTAATTTTAGATATTTTTTTTTTTTTATTTTTTTCAAGCTTTTAAATAAATTTCGTGAAATATATTATTTTTTTAAATGTCACGATTTTCTCCTTCCTTTCTTAAAATTTAATACTTTTTTTATAAATGCATTTTCAGAGATAATATTTTACGTGTATTTGTAATCTGAAATTAAGAACTCTTTTCAAAATGTCATCAAATTTTATCAAATGGAACATTTTCGAAAAATTCGTAATACGATATCGCAGAAAAACAAAATTGATTCTTGAATATTTAAGTTGAATTTCGTTTATTTCTAGAGCAAAAACAGGTCTCGAGAAAAATGTGAAAATACATTGACGATACTTATCGAATAATATACGCACATATGCAAACGAATAGATAAACGCGTTCATTAAGATTAGTATACAACTGTGCGATATGCCGAGTTAATTGAACAAGCGAAAGAGAAGACGAACAAAGAAAAGAGGCGGGAACATTCATTCGTTTCTCCACGTGTTCCTATCTACTCATAAAAAATTAAAGTAAAAGAGACAAAAACGAGAGAAAGAGAGAGAGAGAGAGAGAGAGAGAGAGAGAGAGAGAAGAAAAAATTAAAAAAAAAAATCTTCATTTCTGACGAGCATGGATTTTCCATTTCGGAAAAAAAATAGCGGAACTTTCGATATATGCTCGCGTCACAATGACTCGTATGCATAAAATGCTTGTTCTCAGAAACGTCACAAATGTCATCCTTATTACTCGCGATGTTATCAAGAAGATCGACTCGACAAATTTTGTGCAATAAATCATTTTTAAAATTCATTACGAAAATTCACGGAAACGGAGTGAAGGAATATGTGAAATATGTGTCATTGGCTTTCTATAGATTCTGACGACGTCGAAGACTAAACTAGAGCACTTGTGCGACCTTACTACATCGTTGATAACGTGGAAAAACGTTACTTTAGCAAAAAAAGAAAAAAGTGCGAATGAACTCGTGATTAATATACGTATTCGAATTATTTTATTATTTTAAAAATTTTCTTGCCTTGGACAGATATAAAATTGCGAAATACATATTTCTCGATAAATTACAAAGAATTCTTTGAAATCAACAATTTAATTTAAATCTTGGGTGTGATTCAAATGAATCATGTTATTATTCCATTTAATGATGTAGAACCAGTTTTTTTTTTTTATATATATATATAATATTTTCTTTTGTATAATAATAAATCGTAAATACGATCGTATTAATAAAATATTCGCAATTTGTATGTTAAAGTGAAATATAACGTAATTTAATATAATATAAATTTCCATTAATTTTTGGAATATATAATAGAATCTTTTTCGTACGTACACGAGGATTTTCGTTGAAATTTCTCAATATTACTATATTCATTGGCAATTTTTTACGTATATTTTGCAGCTTGTAAATTAAATAGAATCGCTGTACCATTGACGTAAGATACATATTTAGTTAGATATACGTTCTACTTAGCTTTTTAAATGAGGTTTTAAATAGACAAGATTAAATATAATAATGTCAATAAATAGCAATTTGACTTATTGATCGAACTATTCAAATTGATCAATTATATATTTACTAAAGAAAACTGGTAAAGAAAGCAAAATAATGATACGATTCATTGCCTCTTTTTTTTTTTATGCAAACAAATCGCATTTATTCTTTCCAGATCCAACTAATCAACTTCGATAGACAGTCTTAAAGAACAAAATAAATTATTTGAAAGAAGGAAAAGTCTATTTAGAAAAATTCAATTGAAAAATTTAAAAAATTACAATTATCTTATTACTATTTATCGTATAATACTCGGAAACAAAATTTTTTTATTCGAAGAAATCGAATAATACGTTGACATTTATATATATATATATATATATTTAATCGTGGCATTGTTTTCTCCGAAACGATCATTTTATCTGTTCAAGCCTATCAATTGCGAGTTCTTCGATGAAAAACAGAAGTTTCGAAAGCATCGAGGCTAATCGTTCGTCGACGCGACGTCATTCTTCAAATACCGTGCGAAATCAGTAGACTGAAGCGTGATAAGGGAGGCGAGAGGCTAATAGGAGGTAAGTTAATACGAGACAACCTTCTTATCAATTGTTTTTTCCTAACGGAAATGCAACGCCTCGCTTGTATGTTTGTGTACAACTGATAAACAAATCGATTAGTACACGATGACGAAATTATTTTCGTGCCGATCCTCGTCCACAAACATGGTTCTCGGTGGCCGCTACCGTTTCTATCGCGGACAATGTTAAAAGAGTCGTTGTTGACGTTCACTGATATCGACATGGACACAATGACACGATAATGGCAATCTCTTCCATGGGAACGAGCCCGTTTCGATTCAATCGCTAATCCAATTACGAGTCATCCAAGTGTGCAAGGTTACATCAACGCTTAAGGGTTGAACATTAGTCACCTAATTAATTAACTATTCTCAATGGGATCGTGTTTCTTTGTCAAGGATCTATTAAATATTGTAAATTTGAAATTCTTTTTACTAAAAATTTATAAGATTTTCACGAAATATTTTGACATTATTATTCCATTTGTCGAAGAGTTGAGCCAATTTTTCATTTAATGCTACGTAATGCTGATTGTTTGCTTTTTTAATTTATGCTTTGCATCAACGAGATATCTATGGAGATGATAGTTTTTCTTTCTAATGTAAATTAAAGAAATTGAATTTCCTTGACAATGAAAAAATAAACTATTATTACGTAATGTAATAATGAATATATTTTGAATGGAAAATCTGATTCATAGATAAATTCATTAAACATCTGGAGAAAAACTCGTAAAAGTCAGAATAACAGATATAAATGTAACAGATAAAACAGAGAAAGAGAAAAAGACATTAGAAGAGAAATTATATTAGTTAGATTACAATAATTAAAAAATTAATAGAATAAAATCTAAAATTAATCACATATATCGCATTAAGTTAATAAAGTTATAAGTTAATAAAGCCGTACAACAATATAAAAATATAATTTCTTGTTATTTAACATATTATTAAAAACGTAATATAATAAACAATATAATAAGTAGCTTGATAATAAAATTAACACATAAAACAATTAAAAATTAACATAATATTCTCGTTATTGAATAACACAATATTTTAAAAATTTTCACAATGTATTAATACATTTATTATAAATTAGTAATTGTATTAATTTCCTACTATCGAATGCACTTTTTTTTTTTTTGCTAATAATTATTAACACGATCGACATCTAAAATCGTGAAATGATCGATTGGATGGAACGAGACAAGCGTTCTTTATCTATACTTACGATCAATGAACGAGAGGAAGTCAACGAACCGGATGCAGTTCACCACGATCGAGTAACAATGGTTCGACTAGATAACAGCATACTCATGCATGCCGTTAAAATACATGGCGTAATGTAATTACTCCAAAATGCATATTTGTATATCGTAGATATAGATATTTAATTATCTTGATAAAACTACGCACGAAACATAGCTACGCCGTTGTCGTTGTGGATTGACGTCATGATGACACTTGTTTGCCTGGGCGACTGAAGTACATATAATATATACATGTGTGTATGCATGTGCACGCTAATCGATAACGATAAATAATGAACGCAGGCGGCCTGAAAATAGTGGCGGCGATTTCTCAATGGAAAAAGATGATGGGCACGTGTTTGATCAATGATCGATCACACGCACTTGATATAAAGAAATTGAGACACCGGAAGAGACATTCGTTGAGACCATCTTGGCTCAATAATATATCTATTAATAATATTAGTGAGTTGAATCAAGAAATACAGATGATCGTATAAAATGATGTTACGTTCTACTTTGTTATTCCAGAAGATGTTTCCGATCGTATTTTTCGTACAATAAGTGTAAACAACATATAATAATATGAAATATGATAATTTCCTTATCAATTTATTTTTCATATCGAGAATCTGCAATTTTTCTCAAAATTAATTCCCTTTCTTCTCCTCCTTTCTTCTTTTTCTGTCTACAGAGATTTTTGCTCCATCGATCCCATCCGATTTATACGTTCAATTTATACGTTTCGATCGATTCTAGAATTTTGAGACGCATGCGCGAATTTATTCAATTTTCAACGGAACGGAACGAGGCATTGTCAATATCCCCCTATTTCTATTATCTATCCTCTGCACGAGAACGCGATATCGAGTAGCCAAGGTTAGGAGCGATAAATCGATTCGAGAGACGTCACAGAGTCGAGCAAACGGGCAGTTTTTTATTTGCATTCGATGATAATGACAGAGCTCTGCTAGTGGAAGGTGGAGCCCGCGTTTGGATAATAATAATCATAGGAGGAGTATAACGTAGTACCAAGAAAATGGAAGTACACAAAGTTTAACGTCAATCATGGTATGTTATGGATATTGACGATGTTGAAATTTACAAGAATCGAGCGATTGCAAAATATGCAAATATTTCATCAATACATCTTTCTTACGTAAAATTCAAGCAATTTAAGAGATTGACATAAAAAAAAAAATGAGGAAAATAACAAGTGTAATGATATGTGACGAATTATGAAATAAAAAAGTAAAATTATTACATTGTGGGAATGATAAAATTTCCATAATTGACGAATGATTGAAATTTTCTACTTATAGATTGTAAAATCCCAAAGGATTTGTACGATTCGTTTTAATATTAAAATTAATTTTATAAAGACTTAAATTCAGATCATTCCTCGGCGTTTCTTCATTTTAATGTAATTACATTTCAAAATTTTACTATTGATTTTTATGTAATACTGATTTTTATGTAAATATAGGACAATGACTCGTTATTTGGCATTTATAAAAGACAATTTAAGAAAAATATCGCTCATTCAATATATTATATATGTTGAATAATATGAAAAATGTGAATTAAAGAATTAAAGAAATCGTTAAAAAGTTAATGAATAAAGTCATTGATTTCTGATAGAATCGATCCAATATCAGATTTATGAAAAAAAAACTTTTCGAAAGAACAAAGAATCTTTTTCAATGACAGTAATTATTATTGTAATTATCGGTATTTCATCTCATAGATATTATTTTTCTTGTTTAATAAGCAAAAACTTGTTTGCAACCAACATTTTTACGACATCATAGTTAAATATTATTTATTGAAAAATGAAAAAGAATCATTAATCGAAAAAATTGTACTTATTTTACGTATAATATCCGGCAAGCAAAATTTCAAGAAATTTTTTTTCAAAAAATTTCAAGAATATAATAACTTTAATATAATATCTAATATTTACAATATCTGATTATTTTCAAACACTATTACGCGTAAATCTCTAAAATTAAAAATTTTCCAAAACTTTTTTTATATGGACAACTAAATATCCCATCTTATTCTTTGAATAGAAATTATATTTTACATCGATTTACGTATTATTGTGATTTCACGATATCCTATTTTTGAAAAACTATAGAGATCGAATTCTTCGAAAGAAGAGGAAAGTTAGAAAGAAAAATTACAATCTTTTAAAATCTTTTGACCTAGGGAATTTGCTCATGAGCTCACTGACCGGTTAACCTTGCCCGCGATCAAGAAAACCGTGGAATCGCGCAAGTAACGGGGTCGTCTCGAAAATCTTGGCCGGTGGTCGTGAAAACCAGTCGGTATTTTGTCTCAGATACGTTCTGTCGCTCGTCTCTCGAATAATAATGAACGTCTTCTTACATCGAGAATCGACGTAATCGTTTCCGAATTGTTTTTACGAGACCAAGTCGGTAAACAAGTTTCTACTCCCCCAAATCGAAATCGTACGATGTTTAAAATACGTGTTAACACATTTTAACAGAAACTTATTATAGTGTTTGCGATAAACTGGTGTTTTTTTTTTTTTTTTTTTTTTTTTTTTTTACAAATGACGCAGAATTCCCCGTAATTGTCTGGATGTTCGATTCAGAATTTGTTCCACAAAAAATATGTATAAAGAGAAATCTACCGCTTGTGCATAAATATTCAGATAGTTTTTGTGGATTCTAAGAAAATACATATTTAAATATGCGATGTGTTGTTGTGATTTTGAGAATTCGAAAAATGTGTCTGCAATTTTTCTTTTTTTTTATCTTTCGTTAAAGTTAATTTTAACCCTCGGAGGTTACCTACGTCGAATTAGATTATTCCGTTTCGTTTGATTTTTTTTTTTTTTTTTTTCTTTTCAATTTTATCCAATTTATCCTGGATGCAAGAATATTTTATATTGAATGAAAATAAGAAAAAAATGTTAGATAAATATAAATTCATCTATAAATCTGAAAAATCAATCTGTATAAAGTATATTATTTTATATACTTTGATAAAAATATATAAACTTGACTAGTTACGAAAATATAAAAATACATTTAATTTATTTGACTCTGAACTAGTTGGCATAAAATATCCAATGTTACTTGGATCATAAAATTGTTCCTTCAATTTTCGAGTAAATAAAGTTTCTACATATCTAACTATATCTCTTCTAACTAAACTTGTAACACCTATAAAAAGCTATAATCTAAATTCCTAAATTCTTGAATACATCATCGATCTTCTACAATTTAACATTTCGCGTGAAAGAAACGATACTCATTTCAACAAAATTATCAGTTATTTATATATCAAACGATCAATATCCACAACGTTGTTCCACACATGTCTCTTTGTTCTAAATATTTTCAGACGGTCTGAAGTGAAATGAAATGTGCACGCACCTTCTGTATCCACAGCTAACTGTTCGCGGGGGAACACGTTGCGTTTCGATTTATTGATTTGAGCCACCCACGCCACCAGATAAAACCAAAAACAAAGATAAGATGGGATCGATATTTTTCACTGCCGGGTTACCACTGCCTTTATCTCGTTTCTTGTAAATCATTATATATTCTGGTAACGTGTCGTTGTGACATTACGATTAACCCTTTCGTTCTTTCTTTCTGACGCACCAGATAATGGCTACTTATGACGTACACAGACGTTACGGAATGCCAGATCCGTAATAAACAACGTTTTAACAAATCCAGAATATCATCGTTTCGAGAAAGATTAAATCGTATTGGCGTGGATCTTGTCACGATCGATATTTAGTCTACAACCTCTGAAATTTATTTTATTCTGCGATCCGACAGAGCAGTTTTATCAAACAATTTTTTTTCTTTCTCTGTTTCTTTCTTTTTTTTTTGTTTTTCTTTTTTTTTGCTAATTATTTTTTTTAAAAATTGAGAATTATTTTTTTTAAAAATTGAGAAAACTTTCAATTCGAAAATTGATCGGTTATAAAGAATAAAAAAAAAAGAATTTATGAAATAATAAACATTTATGAAATAGTCAACCGTTGTATTTGAGTTTATAGATAAGCTGAGTTGGCTTCGAGTCAAGCGAAGAGAGATTAGTTTCCATTGAGACTTATATCGTGGAATATGCAAGATATACGTGTCAACGATGAAGAATTTAAACGGAAAAGAAAACACGAGGAATTAAAACAACGATTAACGAATGCCTTAGAGCATTACTGCATTCCACTCATAATAGAAGACTTTTTTTTTACCAACATATCTACAAAAAGGGAAATATCAAGAGCTAAGAATAATAAATTCCAATCGAGTTACTTCTTTTCCACGTATCGAGTCTCAAAGAACTTAGAGTAGAATAGATCACAACTTCATCATCGTTTCGCGAATAGATGAATTTCCGGGAATCGCTTGATCCGAGGTTAAACAAGAATTAGCTGAAATCTATGAAAATCATTCGCGGTTCACGTGAGTTTGCGCTTCGAAGAAATTTCCCGCCTTCGTTTCAAACGAAGAGAATCGAAAGAGAGTTGAGAGGGAGAGAGAGAGAGAGAGAGAAGGAATTTTTTCGTATAAATTCCTGTTAATTAATCCTCCGTGTTTGTCGAGCACGATCACGACCCTCGAACACGGAATGCCAAGACCAAAGCATTGGCGTGCACGCATTACACGCTCGTCTACGGCAATGAAATCAAGGCTCTTCGTACAACAACAACTTGTTCCACGGAATTGCATCGACGAGCTCGTAAACAAGTTTTATATTCATGCTAGCTATCACGTGGTCCAATCCAACGTATCGTACATATCCATCTGCAATGTGCAACGTTTGATTTTCAACAACAGTTACCAGGAAACGGAGAAAAACGATGGTTGGATCGTTGCACGCGGACAAGGAGCAATTCATTTTCGCGCGAAAGCAACTATATCGAATCGCGAAAACTGGATTTTCGAGCGTGAATGTCGAAAGGCAAGACGCATCATCGTTACACACGATTATGCTCGATATCGATGATGCGTAGTAGAGATATTTCCAGCCCGTTTACGAAAAGTATCCTTGAATCCGGCCAACTCACCTAGCCCCTAATTTCAACCGCGTAAACGTATAATTAGAATTCGTTGCTGCGAAGTCGCGGCACGCTTCGAACCGAGACGCGTCTATTCTTTTACGTTTATGCTAATGACGGAGTTGGTATGCGGATAACGATGATGGAACACTCCATTGTGAATTTCTCCTTCGAAGGTTCTTTCGAGTAAAAATTCGTCGAAAGCGTTTGAGAATCGAAACTAGTCAATCATCGTTCGCTTCGTTAGATTTTCCAACTATTTAGTGAAAGTTAAATTGTTAAATCTCTCGAAAGAAGATGAGAGAGGTATTTGTACGGGAAGTTTCAAACGCGAACGTGCATTCTGAAGCGCTTTCTTTTACAGTTGTATGCGACTCTTGTTTACAAGTTTATAGCAAGAACGATGGTATAGTAAGAACGTGGTTCGCCAAAGCAACGGCTGAAAATAATTTTACACCGAAATAACAGCGCAGGTATAAACGATTCGTCGATCAAAAACTCGTGGCATCCTTCTCTGTATCAAAGAAAAAAAAAAAAAGAAAAGAAAAAAGAAAAAAGAGAAAAGAAAAAAAACTCTGCAAAAAGAATTAGTTGCTCGAGCAAATGTTCGATCCGTTCGAAACTAACCCCACTCCCGTCATCCCATCTATTCGAATTCCTCTCGAACGCGGTCAAAGTGCCGCAAAGCCAATAAAGAGAAGCACGAACATGTTTCAGGATTGGTAACCACGTGGACACGCGTGCCAGGCGAGCTGACCGATCGCGAGGTGCCAAGGCCAAGCACGGACTGTACAGTGTACCCGATGGGCAGGTGGGTGGAAGTCATCGACCCGCTTTGTGCAAACGTCTGCAATGGCGTCTCGGCTCGCGCGCTCCGTATATCGGCACGCGTGCGAGGAAAGGCGGAACACTTTCGATCGACCAACGACAACTAACGAGGTAAACGTCCGTTGCTCGAAGCTAACGTGCTCGTTTATGGCCTGTATATGCATTCTCGAAATCTTGCGTGTGACGCAACATCCACGAAAATATTTGGCACGCGACGCGGAAATCTCGGCGCGTGGCACCGATGCGGAGGTACGAGATAAATAAATGAATAGCGCACCACGACGACGCCCTGCAACGGCAACGCACGTGCAGACGAGCATTATTTGCGTCGAAATCGCGACGAAGGACGCGCATGATTCGTAATTCGTCCGACATGAAAAGGAATATTTGCGCATCGTCGAATTATTTGATTAAAAATTTCAGGTTCTTTTTTTTTTTTTTTTTAATAGATTCTGTCTATATGTCTATGGGGTACGTGCAACGATCAATGTTGAGACTTCCAAATGTAAATTATAATATATTTTGAAAAAAAAAAAAAAACATTGCAGATAATATCGTGGAATCAAATGGTCAATTTAATTTCGTTTAATATTTAAGGTTCTCGCTGATGTAAGTAGATCTATATCCTTGGTATTTAATTTCGATGAAGGCCATTTCTCGGGATCGAGAATCCAGGCACTCTTCTAAAGAAATTTCTTGGTTGCTAAGAGGAAGAAGAGAAATCGAATGATATCAGCGAACAGCTGATGAAATATTCCCCAAGGGAACACTGTTTACATCTGCAGGCCTCGATCTTGATGATTGTTAAACGAGTCAATCATCGTTTGAAAAGCTAACTTTTCTCTAAACGTCGAAACAACTTTGCTAAAAAATACGCCAATTGTATCTACGAATTTACAAAATTGTTTTTATCATCGAGATCACACTTAACATGAAAGTAATGCGGAGTAATGTGGACTATAGAAGGAAAAACAAAAGAATTACAAGATCTCTATCTTGTTCCCCCTCTCGCAAGTTATATCGAAGTCGGCGACGATTTACGCCGTAATCCTCCATTCAGTCCTGAATCGAAGAATCGTTCGTTACAAAATTCTCTGTTAATCAGCCGCAAAACTGCGGCGTCAAACGGAACAATATAATTGCGGTTGTCGGTATCAATTTAACGATCATCGTTTCGCGCCCGGCCGCCGTCACATTAATGAACAACTCTAACCATAGCCCGCGCCAACTATAGTAACGAACCTATAAAAAGTACGTTTCTTCGCCGTTGTAATCAGCCAGAGAAAACGTGAGCACTGTCCCTGACACGCGAGTCTCTCTCGCATACACTATTCAACGCGAAAACTGCGTGTGTACGTGTATATATATATATACACATACAGCGTGTATATAAGACGGATCTATGACCTGTAACTCGGGCAGTTGGTTGCACCATCGAGACGCAGCTTGCGCTTTCGTCGACTAAACGAAATACGACGTGGGCAGCAGCTGATCTCCGCGACGTCATCATTGGTCACGATGCTTTTCTCCGAGTTTAGAGGTTAAAAAGAAATCGTTTATTAATCGTAGCTCGTTAACATGATGCAAAGTGGTGGCCGTTCGTCGCAAGATTCGTTCGTCTAATCGTGTTCTAATCTAATCGGATTGATCCAGGAATGTTCATCTCATGAACGCGACCAATTATCGTTAGATTGCAAAATCCTTGTAACCAATTGTATAAAGGCTTGGTTTATAATTATTTTATACAATTTAGATTTCGATTGATTTCAAACTTTTGGATTTTCTGTATTCAGCGCTATTCTTTTTTTAATACGAATGTGCTGCGTCATTAGCTGTTCGTAGCGTTGGACGTTTGTTAGGGGTCATTAATCTCGAATTGATTAATCTTTTAGCTATAACAAGCGTATACATACGTCTTTCAAATATCTTTGCGTATTTACAAAAGTATAATATATAGTTATAATATATATATATATATATATCGAATAAATTTGAATCGATCACGATATATAGCTTATTAAATTAAAATAATCTTTAAGTCGAATAACGTCAGTTCATCTCAAAATAAACGAATTCTGCTTGAAAAAATAAATTTATACAGAATAAAAATTTGACGGAATATTTATCACTTTTAACGTATCTTGGCAACTATCTTACAAATGCTATATATATAACAAATGACTTTTGTACAAACTATGCAAATTATAATTGAAACTGTCGAAAGACAAAAGTTTAATATATTTGCTTCGTTTGGCAATTTTAAGCTCTGTCTTCTAAATTTCGTAGTAAAGGTAAGCTGTAAAAATAGATGAGAGTTGAAAGGAGGGGTCGTTCGCCCACAGATAGTAGGAGTACAGCGTCTGATCATGACGCGTCCATTTCTACTAGTTTCATCAGCCACTTTCCATCATAAGCAAAACGTTATGCCCTCGCTCTATTTTTATTCATTTCTTTTATCGCTCTATCGAATTGTTTACACAATCGAGACTTTTCGCTTAGATATTTCGATTCTAGAAACTGGCTTCCCCGGAAATGATTGAGAAAAAAAATGACTCGCATAATTTAATCAACTCTATTTGCCAATCCGGATAAATAAACGACGATGTTCTATTTATCTATGGTGAACGCAAGCCAACAACAAGCCATAACAGCCACTTCATAAATTTTCCTATTATCGTTGCTCAACCGTTACGGAGAATCAACCAAGTCGCCGTTTTACTCAACGACTTGATAGCCTCGATACTTGAATGACTTCGAAAATGTTTTCAGGCATGGTGAAAGCGTGGAATAAATTGGCCGATTACGCAATCGGTTATGCGGTTCACAAAAGAGCCGCATCTATTTTTCACCGACTTCTCGCGATTCGTACCAATAAATATTCTTATTAACTGGACGTACAAAGAATATTCCCCCACACCACACGTTCCACGAGGTTAATTCATCATGCGTAATTTCGAGGGAAGATGTATGCACATCCAATTTAGCCGCAAGACGTGCATTGCCTTGGCGCCTACGAGTAAATTCTCACAAGCGCGTCTCGATTCATATCCGGCCGCATCTTTCTCCCTCTTCCTAGGAGGGAGAAGATTCCTTGTCAAAAAATAGCTCCGTCATAGTTAGCGTCACCGTCATCGACCGGTGAGTCACAGTGAACGCCACAGAAGGAGGACACGGTGGGTAACTCGGCCGAGCAAGTCGTCATCTCGAGTTGTTCACGAGAATAGCAACGAACCTTGTGTGCGCTGGGTGAGATCAAGGAACGTACTGATCGCTTTCGATATATAGAGCTTCGATTACGTTGCTCGATACGTGAGCTCGAGGCGCGGGAATTGGCGCGAGATTCGAATGGGAACGGAAAGGATCGACGATGATACGTCGTGATGATGGAAAGGATTTACGAACGAGATTACGGACGACAAAGTTTCATGGATCAAGGGATCTGTGTAAATATAAGACGTGTAAACAAGAAGCTGTTTGGAAAATCCAGTTGTGACGTAACTGGCCATACGACCGATGGAACATTGTGATAAACTTGTATCCGGTCGTAATAACTATCCGAGTCCAGTTTTTTCGAAATTCTGTTTACCAGTTTTACTAATTTATTTCTTTACTCGATTGGAATAATAAGAACCTGTTTACGTGTCGATCTTCTTAACGTGTAATAAGAAAGAATTAATAATATGAATTTCGATCTATAGATTTTATGTTTTCTTTTTTTTTTTATAGGTAAACTGATTCTAATCCTATTCGAGTATCTGGATTCGTGATTTGTAAGATTTTCCAAAGAAGATCTGGCATTATTTTTAATTGAAATTATTTTTACGAAAAGTTTCCTGCCACGAAGATTTTTCATGCTAATTTTTATGCAAATACGAAAAACGAAGATCAGCAAATTATTCGATTATTACAAGATAATTCACAACTTTTTACACGATAAGTTTAATTAATTTTTTCTCGATTAAAAGTTGATTAATTTTATTATCGTCAAAGATGTAATGGTTTATCAAGTAAAGAATTGGATTAAACAATAATCAGTTTTTTATTGAAACGGAATTTTCGTACAGGAACAGATCCGATAGAACGAACAAGACTTTTCTATTTGTCGTTTCCGATAGAGGCACCGCACAGTCTTGCGACCCAGATTCGATTTTATCTTTGCGATGCAATGGTGTGACGGAGACCCTGACTTCTTGGACTTGAAAAGCTACATGACGATCCAATTGCATTTGTTATTCAATGAGAAGATATAATAGCCAGGAAATATAGGATAATTCGCTCGAGCTCGTCAATCGATGTAAATTGGAAAATTAATTTTAAACGGAAAATTTTTCTTTTCCTTATAAATTGAGATAAAAATCTATTTTTCACGAGAAATAGGAAAGATCGTAATCTTTGCGGACAGAAACTTAGTTCCAGCTATAAATCGTTCTTTCGAAAAATGATTCATCAAAATTCCGCGAATCCATTGATATCGTAATCAATAAATCCCCTATATTGCAACATCCTTCGGCCTTAGCGACTTGAAAACATGCTGATATTGTGCCTGGCAAAACTAGCATCAAGATTATTTTCCAACAAAATTCCAAATCGACGAAATCGACGAATCGTGAAAACTTTTTGGACAAAGATCTACCAAAACTTATCATACGAATCTTCGCGAAGAGATGTAATGTAACGTCAAAACAAACTGGAGAACACACAATCCGGTACAGATATAAAAAGTATTCGTGACTCTTATATTCGTGAGTTGTTTTGTAAATATTGCGAGAGAACTTACATAACTATCGAATTAAGTATCGTTAGAATAAATCTTATCTAACCAGTCCTTAACGATATCGAGGGGATCGGTCAATGAAACAATTAATAATTATCGAGCAATAACGAAGAAACGAATATCGCAAATAAAACCAAAAAAGAACGAGACGAGACAACCGGTTTAACGGTAATTGAAAAAAAAAAAAAAGAAAGAAAGAAAGAAGGAAAGAAAGAAAGAAGCGTGGCGGCCATTAGAGCGACAAGACTCGATATCAACGACAAGTCCCAAGATTTCTTTATGATAATTGCAAACAAAACGACGCACACGACGTGGTGTGCAATTGGCTCGCGAGCAAACAAGTTTTTTGCAAATCATTCAATGCACTATTGCAACTTGATTCGTATCGTAGCGGTGCACCGTGACAATGACTATGATAGGCAAGGTCGGTTGTTTCCCAAGTAGAGCCGGAGAGCCGGCCGAGAAACCTCGTGAAAGAAGAGGGGAGGTACAGTCGTGGCAAGGTCGCGAGATTGATAGAAGGTAAGAAAAAGTAATGACCGATTCCCAGACGGGGAATATATAATTTATTATTCGCGACACAACGAGTCCGCATTACCCGGTAGGAAGTCGTCAACCGAAAAATACGGCTCATTTTTACGGTTAAACGAGCTGCTTGGGCCGAACCCAATGTGAAAGTGTAACCGTGAAACGATCCTTTTTTTCTCTTTCCATCTTTAATTATTATTTATTCCTTCCAACGTTCTCACGTTTTTCTTCTTCTTCTTCTTCTTCTTCTTCTTCCTTTTTTTTTTCTTTTTTTTTTTTTTCCCTTTCTTATTCTTCGACGAACGATTTCCTGAGAACCGGAAAGTTAATTGTATTTTCATAATAGAAAGATGAGCTTTGAACCGAGATTTAGAGATACATAGGTATAAAAAGTATTCCGCGAAAAAAAAAAATGGAAACACATTGGAAACGATCTATCTCCGTGGATTCTACTACGTCACGGGTAATGGACGAAAATATTTGCTCGCGCGAGAGATAGAGACGATTCACGCTAACTTTCAAAATATCTTTGTCTTGAACGATGTAAGAAACAAAGCTTGGTGCATTGTTCATCGACTTGTTGTCGACGCGAAATCTTATCGATCATCTGCGAAACGGATGGAATTCATGTTATGATAACGCTTTGTTTTGCAATCCGCCTGTGAACTTGTTCTGTTTACGGCTAAACGGCTCAACGTTAGAGGGAATAACACAATCGCATACCGCTTTGCGCATACTTTGCGCAACCAAAATGAACGTGGATGAAATCACGAGAACCAAGAGGGACGAGAGTGTCGTTTGATGATTAAGAATCGTGGTCTAATAGATTAATTCGCGAGCCATAAATTCTCGTTAACTTTTCGTGCTCGAACAATGAATCCAAAGTATAGTTCTATAAATACAGAATTATCTTTCATTCGCTTACAATCTATTGTAAGATATAGTTTCCGATATAAACGACTCGCAACGTGGTCGAGCTCTTCCCGCTTTAAAACAAGAAGTAGCTATATTTGAATGAATTAAATCGTCTTGCCATGATACTTACTTCATCACGTAGAAACGAAACTCCACAATTTAGCTTTGCTCGAGGAATCCCATCAAACGGTTAAAAACACATTGTACCGCGTTTACGCGCGTGAAACCGTTATATATATATGTATATATATCCGTTATATATATATATATATATATATATATATATGTATTTATACACTTCTCGCTTTATTCACCTCGTGCAAATGGAATGTACATCGCATAATAGAAGCTTGTATATACGTATCAATGAAACGTCAGATTTCCCAGTGGCCGTTTCGCGGTATTTCATATACCACCATACAATTCCAGCTTTTCTGTATTCCCCTCTTATCTAATCGCTCCAGAACCGGTCAGTAGTGCTTTTTCTAGGTCACACATTACATAAAACTACACACTCGTCTATGACCGTGTCTTTGCACGATTCGAATTCGAGGAACGATAACCGGGGGATGGAAAATTTAACGATTCCCCTTACATTTCCCCCTTTTCCAAACTTAATCTCGAGTTTACGGTGTAACTTGGATACCGCAACGTAGACATTTCTTACAACACGTGTGACAAGAGTTTAATCGATTTGCCGCGTTCGATTAACTGATAAAAAGCAACGCTCGGCGCATCAAGAGGACAAACGACATCCCACACGCACGTTCACAGCGCGACTGTTGGCGCAATACTGAACAACTGCGTGTCGGTCATAAATGACGGCGCCTCAGAGCGCGCGATGACTCGCGCAGTCGCGTGATCGCCTACACGACAAATCGGCCGCTTGTTTACCGCCAGAATTAGACAAAAGAACGAAGCTTGATCGTTTAAAAGGCCGATTGGGTTAATCAGGGGTTCAATTCGTTTAAGGGTCGTGCCACATTTACCCCGTGTCTCCTCGTTTTCGAGATGTTTCGCTCGGCGATGGGCACACGGTGACGACACGTGGTTTCCGGAAACAAGTATTGACATTGATATATCGGAGGAATTGCGTTGAGAGTTTACTTGGGAATATTGGCAAACTTTTTTGCGTAGTTATTGTTGATGGGTGAAAGTGTTTGGCTAAGCTAATGCATTTATCTTTAGCCGTGATTTATGAAAGTTGATGATGAATCGAGAGAAGACGCGTTTTTTTTGCGTTTCATCGATTGTTTTCATAACGAGTGGTAAAGTATGGAATGGTAAATTTGAAGAGTTCATCACGTGTTGTTTGTGCAACTTATGCTGTTCGATCCGGGTGAAAGGGTGAAAGGGTGGAGCTACGATTGGAAAATAAACAGAATGAATTCGCGTTATACCGGTAGACATAGATATATCTCGTTCATTATTAAAGAAATAATAATTCTCGAATACTTTTGTATTCTCTTTATTTTCTAATGATAAAGACTTTTAAAATTAAATGACTTTGAAAATATTTTTCTTAAATCGTTTTATTTTCACTTTTTGAAGATCGTTCAATACTCTTTTAATATATTTTTTTCAACTTTTGCATCTCAAAATAAGTGTTATTAATTTATTCAAACGATCTGATTTTATAATGACCTTCGATATCAAAATCTTACGATATACAAAGCGTTTAAATATCTTATAAAAACAAAGATTTAGATTTTCAAGTATTCGTATTTTTTACAAAACTTTCCGTTATACCATGAATTTAATAATAATATCTAAATAGAGAAAATATAAAAACTTTATTTCTTGACATCCAATATTTTTTTGTTATGCATTTTATAAAAGGAGGTACGTTTGGGTGATCCGTTTAACTCGACGCGAGAATTCTTAGCGTA
Source organism: Apis laboriosa (assembly GCF_014066325.1). Classification (NCBI taxonomy): domain Eukaryota; kingdom Metazoa; phylum Arthropoda; class Insecta; order Hymenoptera; family Apidae; genus Apis; species Apis laboriosa. The sequence goes on from NW_025223257.1 coordinate 3,264,915, forward strand.
GAATAACAACGTTGAATTATCATCGCAAACATATTTCGCGGTATTAATGTCGTCGATACGTGATAGTATTTAACAGAAAATAACTCTTACTACCTCTGTGCATTATCTCTGATCTCGACATTAACCTTGAGAAGAATAGATTGATTCGACTCCACCCCATACAACAAATAAGAATGACATTTCTGATTTCTCCTTCGAGAAATCACCGCGTTCCTTGTTCTTTTATGATTAAAATTGAAATCATCCGCGCCATGAACCTCGACCACGAAAACAAGATATTTTAACATTTACACGCGCGGTTGCAAAATGAAAAACAACGAAATGAAATATCCAATTATAATTATTTATTCTGTATAGACGAATTGAAAGAAACGAAAGAAAAATAATTCTAATTTCCATAGATTGCAATCCTTTATCACGAGTGCAATTATCGATCATTTTGTTGCAATGATAACAGATGATTTGCTTAAAATTGGACGAGTGAATGAGTGAAACTTGAATGAGTGAAAATTCGTTCAAACGATCCATTGTCAGAAGCAAACGTCAAAAATAAATTTAGAGACATTTAGATTGAGAACGCTCATATCGTTGATATTTTAATATTACTGAAATGTTTTTATCGTTTCCATAATGATTATCCATTGTATTTCCATTTTTGAGCTGAGATCAAATCTCGAATATTCTTCTATCTATCTATAATAACGAATTCAAAAGGGTAAGATTAAATTTTAATTATAGTGTTCGATAAATATGAAAAATTTATATATAAAATGTTTAAAAAGAAATTCTCAACTAGTTTATTCAAAAAAAATATTTCTAATTCATATTGATAAATTTATTGACATTATATATACGCATGTTATTGCTTATAAATAATATATATAAATAATTCAGTGCATTTAAAAATTATTACAGATAATACTATTTTGTATTTGAGAAAATTGCCAAAAGATCGATGAAAAGAACACACATATTACCCAGAATAACGTTCTTTCGAACATCTTGCTCTTTCGATTAAGAACACAGACGATAATTTAATAAAAATTGAAACAAAATCAAAATGTATATTAGAATTCCCTTCGCAATCTACAAAAATACGTATGATTTTGATATTGCGTTTAATAAATTGATCTTTTATAACTGATGTTCATTTTACCTGTCCCAACAGCACACTGTTCATATCGAATGTTTTTGCTGTGAATTTGTTATTCCTGTGCATTATTTGCAAAGAAAAAAGGTGTACCTGTAATTTTATAATTAATACAATTTAATAATAAAAACATCATTTAAGGAAAATAAATATTGTTTCTTAAAATTCTTAGAAGTAGTCTTAGATCTTTATTGATGTCGATTATAATTGATCTTAATAATAGATCCACGATATATCACTGATATATATATAAATTCTTACCTCGCGTCTCACCATTGGATCAGTCGTATCGCTAAAAGTATCATAAAGGGTCCATTTAATCTTCTTCGCCTCGTTCGTTGTTGACTCGCAGATCCAAATTATCATCGCAAATTTAATGAAAAAATAAAATGCTGGAGCAATATTCGGTATGAACCAAAACTTAATGTTTTCAGTTTCAGGTGAATATATTTTAAGTAAGAAGAAATACAGATTGAAAGTGATTGTGGTAAACGTCGTGATAACCAAAACTATAATATGTATCATAAATGTATCGTTCACCAATTCAACGACATCGCTGATCTCTAAATGTTTTTCCTCTAAACGCTTTAATTTTATTAGCAACAAAGAATTTTTCTGCCCATGGTGCACAATTGTCTCTACTCGTGGATCATTGTCGAATTGAAACTTTTTTAATTCATGAATTGATTTATTCAATTTTTTAAAACAAACTTTTAATACCCAGACACAGTTTATGTAAAACATATCTACTGAAAAATTAATCAATAATATATACAGATGTGTAACATTTCGTAGAGTCACATGGATGTTGCTCTTGAAACAATTTGGTAAATGAATAAGGATGTATAAGAAACCAAGAATGTCCTTTTTGTGAATCCGTCTCGCTAAATCGTTGAAATCTTTTTCAGATAATATGGAAGAAATCTTTAATAAGTTTTGAATCATGTATAATCGTGTACCGGATAAAATATGCATCGTTATAATACCAATTCCAACCAAAAGCGCGTACATGTTCTCATGAATTACTTCTACTGTGTTTTTTTTTATTATATTAGTAAAATTCAGTTGGTAAAACAAGTTAAACCATATAAAAATGGAAAGTATTAGTATAAATATACTAATAACGAAACGAGTTTTCGAAAATAAATATACTGGACGTTTCCATTTGTAAGGAAAATATCCAATTATTCCACATATAAAGAAACAAGGAAACATCAATGAATTAAAATCTGTCGCGTTAAATATTTTCCATATTTTATGCTTTTTCAATTTTTCGAGCCACATTACTTATTCAAATATTATTGTAAATATCAAATCGTGAATTAGATTTCGAAAATGTTACGTATAAAAGTTATCTATTCATATAAATGGAATAGTATTCCTCACGAACAAGTATCGTTTTTAAGACGAAGCACTTAGGATAATGATATTCGATTACCAAAGTAGGAAAAAATGCAATTCAATAATGAAAATTATAAATATATAATACAAAATTGATTATTTTTCATAAAATGGAAATGCTTTTAACATGATTGGAAATAATATAATTTTATTACAAAAAAGCTAAATTTTTTATGAATCAGTTTTTCATTCAAATCAATTATTTCTTCAATACACATTAACATAATTGATCGAAATTTTTCTTTAACAAGGTGGAACAAATAAAAATTGTATCAACATTAATAAAAAGGTAGTAATTTTGCATGTCATCTATAAAATAAAATAGAATTGATGAAAAAAAAATTGATGGATTTCCTCGATAAAATTTTCTCTTTACTTACCTCTGTCACAAGAGTCAAGTCTATTTCGAGTCCAAACATCACAAATATATTGTCTTTTTGCAGCACTTCTAAAGAAAATAACTCCAACTAAAATTATCAAATCGATGAATCCGTCCATTAAAATCTATATAATGGAAATCAAATAATCTTACCTCCGTTATAATTTGATCATCAAAAGTATTCACGAGAATTTTATGAATATTTGAGCCAATTTTTTTCATTTGGACTCTAATAATTTCAATGATTGAAACAGAAATAACAATATATACGACATAGAAAATTGCAAATCCAAGAGTACTGTTTATCTTTGTGATCTTGCCTACTTCTGTATTGTATAATATTAGATAAATGTATAAGTTGAACGTAATATCGAAGAATAACATCAATAATATCATTTCATTTTTCAAGCTATATGAATGATTTAATAACTGAACAACTTCTATCAATTCCGTATATTGTTTCTTAAGAATCCTCAATTCCATAAGCAAAATGGGATTTTTTTTCATATGATACTCTCTTCTGAGAAGATGAGGCTCATCGTTGATTAGAATTTTCTTAATTTTTATTAAAGAATTATTTATAAATTTGAAACAAGCATTTAATATGTACACATTGTTCAAGTATAAAGTACTTATTATGAGAAGTCCAAAAAATGAATACCAACAAATAAAAAGAAAAACACAAAATTCATGATTGATTATAAGAAATGGTACAAGAAGTCCTAATGGCATAAAAAATAATATATCTTTTATAAGAAATATTTTGATCAATTTGTTAAAAATTTCTGCAGATAGTGCGTAAGAAACATGCTGAACACGTTGAATCGCCTGAACTGTTGATCGATTTGAGATATAACTACAAATGAATACTGCAGGACCAAATAACGCAATAGAATTACGATGTAACAGTCTAGGTATTCCGTCATATATTATAATATAAAAGTTAATTTCATATAAGGAGATAATTGCGAGAAATAAATAAATGATAATTACAATTGTAGAGAAAACGGAGTGTAATTTCGAGTACATAAATTTCGACGATTCGAGTTTGTAAGGTAAAAAACCCATGAAACGATTAATGAATGCAATATAATATATTAATGATGCATAATTTCCAAAGCGTAGAGGCGATGATTGTTTTTTACAATTTTTAACTCGTTTTCTATTACATTTTGTTAATCGATGAATCATTTGAAGAGCTTAAATTAAAACAATATCACAAATTTTAAGTAATTTTTCACGAAATTTCACTTTGAAAAAACAAAACTTTATTTTGCATTGAAGAACGAAAATTACATTTTCTTTCGAGATCGTATTCTACACTAAAAGATATTTCGCATTGTGAGAAAATTATGAATGTCATAGTTTATTATGCGATAAGTGAATTTAATCATTTTTATGCGAATCTAACATCGAACATCTAAAACCGAAAGAAAGTAAAATCCATTAGCGAAAAGAGTTTCGTAACATTAGAAAAAACATAAAAAATGCAATAATAAGAACATTATCTTGATTAAATCGATGAAATTTATTTATCCATTTCTCTTCTCTAGAAATTTATATTTGATACAAAACTTTAATTATTAAATGTATACAATTATTAACAAATTGATTTATAATAATATTTTTATTATTTGTGAAAAATACAATAAGAGTAAAAAAATTCATTTAAATTATATATTATCGTTATTTTCTCAATTAAGAACGTATCTCTTGACGTCATTGCTCTATATGTACGTCGTTTATTTTATCAACTTCCTGTGCTTATTGTTGTTATTAGATATATTTTTTATCAGCATATAGTTTGTTATAAAATTTTTTTTTTATTCCAGAAAAAATTATATGATTTGTTCGAAAATTTCGAGCAATATTAAATAAATATTATTGATACAAATTAATAATAAAAAAAACTATATATTTTAATTAATAAATAATAAATTTAATAAGATTAGTTATAATATAATTAAAATAATTACATATATACAACGATTATAACATAATTACAACATGATAATTTTATAATTTTATTCATATCTATTATAATCTTATAAGATTATTGCATAATATATTAATCATTATAAATTTAAACAAAAAATTTACATATTTTTTTTAACATTTTAAATAAATTTCTATATATAATTTATTTATTTTTAAATAATTCAGAATGTCTTTAAAGTAGTCACACTATATAAATATATACTATATTTCTTGAAACGGAGTGCATTTGTTTTGAATAGGTTATGTGAATGCTATCCATCCATATAAAATGGATCATATAATCTAAAGTACAAATAAATAAATTAGTAAAATTCTTCGTTTTAATTTTATTTATATTTACTAATTGTATTATTTCAATATTATAATAAATATTTGATAATGATTACTTAAATAATCTCAGTTTCTCATCAATGAATTAATTTAACTTATTTAAAGTGGCATTATGGATAAAGGTATAATTACCTATATTTATTTAGAAAATTTTGTGTAAGTATCAATTAATTTTTTTCAGTTTTTAATTGTAATAAGAAAGGTAAATGTGAAAAATTTCTTATATTTTTACAGAACTTATAATAAAGTTTGTATAAAACCTGGGAGAAATTTGAATGTTATTATTGGTCCTAATGGTACTGGTAAATCAACAATTGTTTGTGCTATTGTACTTGGATTAGGAGGTAAACCTAGTACCATTGGTCGTGCCATTCATGTCGCTGATTATGTAAAAAGAGGGTGTGAGGAAGCAAAAGTTGAAATTCACCTCAAAAATGGCAAAAAAAGTGATGTTATTATTCAAAGAATATTTAATATAAATGGGAAATCTTTATGGTTTCTTGATGAAAGACCATCAAATATCAAAGAAATACAAGAATTAATAAAAACTTTTAACATTCAAGTACTTAAAAAAGATTTTTATTTAAATTAATCTTTTCATTATTTCTAATTTATTTTGAATTTCAGGTGGATAATCTTTGTCAATTTCTCCCACAAGATAAAGTACAAGATTTTTCAAAAATGAATGCACAAGAATTATTAGAAAATACAGAAAGATCAGTTGGTGATCCCATAATATTAGAACATCACAAAAACTTAATACAATATAGAATAGATCATAAAGATTTAGAAAAACAGATTGATAGCAAGAAAAAAATATTAGAAGCAAAATCTCAAATATATGAAGGTTTAAAAGAAAATGTTAGTAGTATAAAAGAAAAGAAATTAATAAAGAAGAAAATTATTAGCTTAAAACAAAAAAAAGCATGGATATTATATGATCAAAAACGTAGAGAATTGCTCAAGGTAAAAATAAAAAATTATAATAGTTATGATCATAATTTTCCTATAATAATTTTGTAATTAATTACTACATATATTTTGCTAATTATTATAGTTAAGAAAAAAAAAGGAAACTGCAGTATCTGTATTAAAATCATTAGAAGAAGACATAAAACCTATTGATGATACAATAGAAAAACTAAAATCAGAAATTGGACAGCTACAAAATTCTGTTTCAGATCATGTAAGATCATATTTTGAGTTGTAAGATAGTAATTAATTATATAATCTAATGATTATATAATCTAATTTATTCTTATAATTTTAGAATAATAAAATCAAGATTAAAAATACAAAATTAAAAAAAATGATAGATGATATTCTAGATTGTGAAAATAATATTAAAGATTATGAAAATACGTGTAAGCATAGAATTCAAATGGAAGAAGCTCGAGATCACGATATTGATATTGCACAACAACAGAAAAACAAACTTGATAACGATTTATTATTAATATTAAAAGATATTGGATCTGGTTTGTTTTATTTTAATTGTATTTATATCTAAATCAATATATTATGACACTTTTAAAATATGTTATGTTTTACAGAAGAAAATTTAATTAAAAAACGACAAGAAATATTATCCAATATAGAAAATAAGAGAAACATAATTAACATGTTAACAAATAAAAATTCAGGATTAAAACAAGAAGAAGAACGCTTAAGTCTTGAAATTAGAGGTGAATTATTTATTTTATTTTTACTATTTTGTTTTCATATGTATTTTATTATTATTTTAATAATAAAATAAAATTTTCAGCTCAAGAAACAGAGTTACAAGTTCTTAACATTGAAACAAAACGATTAGAATTACTAAGGGAGAGAAGTATTGATACATATAGAGCAGTACAATGGTTGAGAGAAAATCAAAATAAATTTTCTAGTACAGTACACGAACCGATATTGCTTAATATAAATGTAAAAGATGCTTCATATGCAAGATATTTGGAAAATGTTATTCCATTTAGGGATTTGATAGCATTTGTCTGTGAAAATAAACGAGATATGAATATGTTATTGCATTACTTAAGAGACGAGCAAAAATTACAAGTAAATGTTGTACATTCTGACCCTATGAGAAATGTTTCCATGAATCCAGCAGTTCCGTTACACCATATTAAACAATTTGGTTTTACCCATTATCTAGTATCGTTAATTGAAGCTCCGAATATCATAATGAAATATTTAGTAACTATGTATAATCTAAACAACATACCTGTAGGAACAAATCAAGTTGATGATAACATTGATCATATACCTAATAGTATACGTTACTATTTTAGTGGTAAGTAAATTAAGATAAAAATGAACATTAAGCAGATATTTTGCATAAATAAAATTAATAATATTTGATATTTTATTTTTTAGTAAACAATATGTATATGGTAAATAGATCTAAATATACGGGAGAAAAATCTATTGGAATGCAACCAGTATCAAGTACAGGAATGTTATCTATTGTATTAGATAAATCAAGACTATTAAACGTTGAAGAAAAGTTTGTTAATAATTTAACATAATAGAATGTAAATTAAATGTGTTGTTATTGAAATTTTTTTTTAGATTGAGAATATTAAAAGAAAGGAAAAGCAATGTATTTAATAAAATTAAACAAATTGATGAGCAAGTACATGAACAAAATAAGGAATTAGATGAATACAGGATTAACAGAAACAAATATCAGCAGGATTTCCAACAAATACAAACTCTAAAATCTAGAATATCTATGATACAAAAAAAAATTGTAGATCTGCAAAATGAGCGAACTAGTATTGAAAAAATACAAGAATCTTCTGCTAATGAAATAAAGGTTCTATTAAATATTAAATAATTATTTTTCGTATTAAAAAATATATAAATTTATATAAATTTTGTAGATAACTATGGATAAACAATTAAAAATTTATAAGGCATACAATACTGAATTAGAAGATTGTTTTAAATGCATTACAGCCAGTGAAGAAACTGAATTAGCATTAAAATTACATAATAAATCCTTAAGAGTAAAAATAAACGATTCTCAAGATTTGAGAGAAAAACTTAAAGAAGCCGAAGATAAAATAAAACAATTTATTTCTGAATTGCAACCATTGAGAAAAGAAGTTGAGAGAATATATAATGAAGCACTAGAAACTACCGATGGTATTAGCCCTCAAGATGATGCATTTGCGGCTATAAATAAAGTATTTAATAAATTACCGCCAACTATAGAAGAGATTAATAATGAATTGAACATTGCACAAGCGAAAGTATTCTGTATGGGAAATAATATAGATGGTGAAAATGTGAATTTCGAAAAATTTCATATAAATATAAATTTGTCAAAAAAATAATTAATAACTAATGTAATTATTAACTATTTTAATTTCAGGTATTACATGAATATGAACAAGTAGAGCAAGATATACATCAATTAAAAGATATCATTAAAAAAAAAACGCATGAGTTAGAAACAATTACACAAAACATAGAAACATTACGAAAAGAATGGTTAACACCTTTGTCACAAACCATTGAAAAAATTAATTCTAATTTTAGTATGTATTTCTCAGCAATGGGTTGTGCTGGTGAAGTTATTTTGGCGCAACCAGAGAATAATGTGAGTTATTTTGAAATAAAATTAAATATAAAAGATATTACATTTATTATTTAAAAATTTATAAAAAATTTAATATTTAGATGGAGTTTGATCAATATGGTCTAAAAATTAAAGTAAAATTTAGAGATACTGATCAATTACAAGAATTAACGCGACATCATCAAAGTGGTGGAGAAAGAGCTGTGACTACTGCTATTTATATGATTTCACTTCAGGAATTATCAAAAGTGCCTTTCCGTTGTGTAGATGAAATTAATCAGGTATTATAATGAAATTTATATAATTATTATTTTTTTTTATATTTAATTTTATTATAGGGTATGGATGCAGTAAATGAAAGAAGAGTATTTAATTTGCTCGTAAAAATGACTGGAAGATTAAATAGTTCTCAATATTTTTTACTTACACCAAAGGTATTCTATATTAATTATTTATATATCTAAGTATAAGAATATCTGATTAATAATTCTCTATCTATTTCTATTTAGTTGTTACCTGATTTACAATATTCAGAGACAGTTACGGTACATTGTGTATTCAATGGGCCATTTATGATTAATCATACAGAATTTGATACAAAACAATATTGCAATTTCATTACTAAGACAATGGAAAAAGAAATTGAGAATAATGATTAATTATTAAGATATTTTGTTATATTGATATTGTATTACACAATATCAGAATACTTATGATATAGACATATTTATATAAGAAATATAGTTTATATTATTGTTATTTTTATGTACTTTTCTACAATATTTGAAATGCAAGTAATCTTAAATGAAAAAAAATTTTTTTTTTCAATACCTTATTGCAGATTTACAGTATTCATTTCTTTCTTTTCTTTTTTTTCTTCTTTTGAGTTTCAGGCCAAGGGAAACCTCTACACTTTATTACATCCATAATATTATGACAAGTATAATAAGCATTTTCCATGACTTCTTCATTGAAAATATCCATGGTGAATTTTGTTTTTCCTCCACTTCTTCTTGATTTCTTTGCTTCTTTATTTTTTCTATTGTTGTTATTTTTGCCGTTTTTATTATTTTTCATTTTTTTTAAATTTTTACTGTAATTTTTGGCCATTTTCTTTTTATTCTTTCCTTGCATTTTTTATATATTCTCAAAATAAAGAATTCAATAATGAAAAAAAATATTAATCACTTTTATATCACGTCTATGTGGAAATCGTTACTAAGTGCATGGTTATTTCAATAGTGGTTTCCAAGGAACACATATGTACATTGATTATACTAATGATTTTAATTTTCTTGCAATTGTGTATTTTATAATATCAAGAAAAAAGAGTATGTTTAATAATATCATATAATTTCATTCAAATCTAATTAATATTTAATTTTTTTTTCAATTATGAAGGAGCACTCATTTCAAATCACATATTCATTCAATTATATTATACTTATTTTTCAGAGAGAACATTTTATATATCAACAAACAATATTTTAAACAAACAATATTTTTATCTATATAACACTCTTGAACAATTTAATTATTTTTTATTATGATGCACGAAAACGAAAAAAATAATTATATGTATGAATAACATATATGATGCGATTTTTAAAACTGCACGATAATCGTATTTTTAAATATCGAGCCATGAGATAAATATCGTTTTTACATCGATTAATTATCGAAGTATCGATACAGTAAGTAGATCGAAGTGAACGACCTTGACCTTATCTCAGTGTTTCATATTTTTATAGAAATTCCAATAAAATAATAGATCAGTAACATGATATTTGATTTCTTTCGTAAAATATTCATAATCTTAAAAAAGATATTTGATTTTTAAACGAGGATAAAATTATTTTGCTATAAGAGAAAAAGATATATGAATATTTTTAGATACATATTTTTACATACATATAAATTGCGTTTATTAACAATGTAAAAAATATTAAAATTTAATTGTTACAATTGTGAAAACATTATTATTTCAATATTATTATTTTATTTTGTGCTGTGAAATATTTTAAAATAAAAATTACAGAATAAGGGTAAATTCATGATAATATTTAATCATTATAAGGTTTATTATGTTAATTAATATGTCTAAACATATATAATATAAATTTTATTAATGAATAAAACAAAAATAATCAATTTATAGAAAAATTATAATGATGAATATGAGTTTTTTCATCATTAAATATATCATGTTAAATATCATTAAATATATTAGTTTTACTTTTGAAATATTTTTGTAAAATTAATATAATGTTCCATTCAATAAATTTATATTGAAATCTATTCAAGTATTAATTTCAGAGAGAATTTTAAAATTAATTTTGGAATTGTAATATAGCTAAAGAAATTACTATGTATTTACGGTTAAGTCGGCCATACTGTAGAACTAATAGAAGAAATGGAGGAAAGAAAAGTATGTTAGCGATACCGATAATGCTAACGGAATAGCAAAATAGACTCACGAACTAAAATTTATGGCATTAGAAATACGGCTTTCCGACTATTTATATTTAAGACAGCATCATCTGAAAATTTCAGCTCTGTTGTCTGCCTGATTTGATTTAACATAGCCTGTCTATATTGAAGTTTCAATTGACACGGACAGATGGAGGTTTCGCAAACTTAACTATTGATAGACACGCGCAAATCGACCGTCAAGAAGTGCCGGTAAAACAAACGCGAAATAGTCGGATACAATCCTTGATACGAGTATCACGTTGTTGAGCATCGTCAACGCAACAGCAGCCGTTCCTTCATAACCCTCCAGCATATATTGCTGAGTGTGGAACAATCAGTTCAAGCGTTCCTTTTCATACGTCGATACCTGTACGATAACAGGAAATATAATTTTTGTGGCGTAACAAAGCAAAAGAATAACATGTCCACGGCATTGTTGGCCGTGTTTGCTGTAATCCTATGTATCCTGTTTAGGATATTAAACGTAAACAGTGCACCGCAAAAACCATTGGTCATCTGTCAAGATCAATCATTCCTTACGACGATCCTTAAAATTGCACCTGTTATCACAGAACCGTAAGTTTTCTAACGATTTTTCATTTAATAAATTATATCATGTATTTTGCAATAAAATTCTAAATCTTTCGCTCTATGGTGTCCATAGAGAGAAAGTGAGGTTAGATCAGTTCTAAATATGCCGGACATTTTTCTTAACATCGTTAAGAACCACATGTGGAAAATTTTCTAAGATGATCATTTATTTTTAATTTAGGTTTATATCTGATAAATCGATAATGAAATCTTGAAAATGATTTAACGATCGATAAGATCGAAAATTCGCGAAAATTACCAGATACAATTGATAGATAGAATTTTATTTTGGTTATTTAGCACGGGTGTGATTTAGTTTTCACTAATAGACAATGAGTTTATCAATCTTTTTAATTACGTACAAAGTATACGTTATAAAAAATGTAATATTATCTCATTACGTAGTAACTGTCAATAAACTTTATTATTACTATTTATATATTATATATATATATATATATATACTTATATAATGCACCTAAATAATAAATATAATTGCTCTAGTGTATATTGATAATAGTTTAATACTCATTAAAAAAATAAATGAAAATGATATTAAATTATAAGTAACAATATATACTTTTAAAAAAATCATAATTAATTAAATATTATAATAATATTACTTTTAAATTTCTAAACAATTAACAAAAGATATTTAAATAATTATATGCAAATATAAAGAAAAAAAACTTTGTTAATTATTCTTTAAAAGCTTACTTTAATTAATCAATTTTTCAAAAATGAAAAACATTAATTTTTAACATTATTAACATTATTCATTAGACGATATATCTCATAATATCTACAATTTCGTATTTATATGATTTTATCTTCAATAAATATAATTGCACTTTTAAACGCAAATTATTGAAAGAAAAAATGAAACTGACAGAGTGAAAACAATATAATCTGTATAACAATATAGAAAATATAACTGTTAGCATTGTTCTTCCATTTTGAATATTGCATAATGATTTGTTCTGATCTTGGCTATGACCTCACTAAACAACTTTAGAAACTTCAATATGCATTCATCACATTTATCAAAAGATTATGACTATATTATAAACTTATCACAAACTGACTCATGTTCATTTTTTATATTAATATAAATATGTTATGATATGAAATAAAAAACTGAGTATTTGTATAATGTTTAAATATGAATTCATTGTAAAAAAATAAAATTTTTTTTTTAGATAAATAAGTTAATATTATATAAGACAAAATGGACAAGAAAAATAAAATTCGATGAATTATTGTTGTAAATTTTTTACAAGTATGATTAAATTATATTTTTTTCGTATTTTATTTTAAATCGTTTCTATAAAAGAATGCACTTCGTAAATTTTTCTTTAAAAAAATTATTTATAATAGAACATGAAATAATATGATTAACATGAATAACATGAAATAAGTAAGAATAAATAATTTAAAAAATTCACTTCAAAGGACTGGAAAATAAAAATTATATCATATATTTTTTTTTTATATATATATTATTTATTTATTATTTGAAATCGTAATTATATATTAAAAGATTTTTTGTTTTCATATCCCATGAAAAATTTAAACAAATGATTGTGAGCTTGCAACATAAAATGTCATAAAATTAATCGTGATTTTATTAATTCTTAGAAAGCTTTAAAAAATAGTATATCAATATATATTTATAAATATTTACTAGATTTAATCTATAACGATTTAATCTATAACGTTTAAATGCATAATTAATAATTAATTATAATTAAAATAATATATAATATGAAAATAAATAGTTCATATAATTGATTTGATAATTCTAATATTAATTTTAATTTCTAATTCTCTACTAAAGATTTCATGTATTTTAAAATCTTCATTATATTCAATAATTTATTTTGTTGATTGAATGTAAATATTTTTCGTTTAAATGCCAGACAAATCAATATTAACTCATAATTAAGAATTATTCAACCAATACATTTCCATAAAAAGATTTTCTGTATTTTATCGAATGATCGCGTTTCCTAGTAATTTTTGCTTTCGCTTTTACTTCTGTAATATGAAATCCTTTTTCGTAATGGCATAATACCATAGAATCATCTTCAAAGGCAATAATCTTCATGTGGCGATAATCGAAAGTCGTACCAATGATAGAACTTTAATTAAACGAATTATTTTCCGGTTGAAAAGAAATGGTTAATTTTACTGCAAATTGAATCGTACATACTGACTCACAATTTATTTCTGCTTATCGATCATTGTTATGTTAAAGTTTTCTTTTATAAAAGAAGAGTTTTAAAGTTTTTTAACGTAATACTGAACATGAAAAAATTAGCTTGTTGACCTTAGATCGATTACATTACTGACCATGACTTCGAGTAAGTATAAAAACACACAAGAAACATGTCATTTCTTTAAATTCCCGTATATAGAAGGAATGATAAGAAACATGCACTTTCTTTCCATTAAAAACTGTATATTTAATTAAAAATTAACAATCCAATATTATTAATTATATTTATGTTATTAAGATTTTTCTTATCATTATCAAAGTTTATTTGATATTACACGCAAAGAAATTTCTAAGAAAGAAATTATTTTGAAAGCAAATTCATTAAATTGTATGTATTCTCTTTATTTAATCGTGAGAAATATTTCTCCATTAAACGAATGTGAATTGACACTTCACGATCGAAGCAAAAAGAATTGTACCTCTTTGTTGATCAATTGTTACAAAAGCAAATTTCATTTGCTGCGTGATATTATAAACTTTTTTTTAACATATCATACAAAATTTCATTATTTAATTAATTTAATTTAATCAAAAGAACAATTTTTTATTTTATTTTCAATTATCAACGTTTCAAGATTATCTTGCTTGTAAGAATTATTTTTAAATATCTCATGTGATATTAAATGATACGATTTATTAATTAAATGCTATACTTAAATTTATCTTATAATCTATATGTTATATAGATTCTATATCTGTTCTATATCTATATATATCTAATCATATAGAGATAGAAAAAATACAATATGATAAAATTTTATAACATAGATCGAAAAATTCTCTCATATAAATTTTAATCACTAAGAGATTCTAGACATGCATAATCCAATAGGAATGTATAACTCATTGAATATTTTTTTGTGATCAGACCGTGCGATGAGTAAAAAGGTGTCGTTCTTCGAAGACTTTATAGTATATTGACATAGCTAGAAATTATAATAAAATTTTACTTCTGGCCTACTTTGACCGAAAAAGAAACTGATAATCTTTCTATTGCCGACCTCGTTTGTATAATTTTGTACAGTTTATTTAATAACTAATAAGACGTTAAAAACTATAAAAGATATGTAAACATTTTTGGATTAAGTTATATAAAGAAGTATTTCCATAGAAATAATTCAACGATTTTATTTGTCATCCCATTTAAGGGGCAGATTACATTTTTTACAAGTACTTTAATACCAATGATTTTTACGGCTTCGTATATGCTCCACTGATCTACTATTCTTTATACATTGCAAGAAGAAAAAAGGTTTAATGGTTTGCTACTACATTCAACTTCACTTTTCTTCTGAACAAAAATTCCATAGAATTAACGAGAAAGAAGAAACTTTCACAACGTTGAACAGTTATTCCCATATTTTAAAATAAATTAAGCACAATATATATTGTATAATATTTAGAACTAGATCAACGAATCCAATAAGAAATTGCGGGTTAAGGAAAAGATGTAAGTGTTGAAAAGAAATTTATAGTTGTTAGCTGTGTGTATGCCCATTCTTAAAATAGTTTACGACCGTTTTCAAACTATCAACCTGTTCTGTTTTTCATTTTTTTATATGGAATTATAATTTTCTTCATTTTTATTTTTTTATTTTTTTTTTTTTTTTTACAACTAAAAGCACAATTGTTTATGCATTCCAAAATATACGCTAATTTCATGATATCATTAAAAAGCGTAATCATAAAATTACTCAATAATGTTTCGAGAAAAATAACACATTTTTCGTTTATGATTTTGCTAAGATCTTTGAAATGTAAATTATTCATTTATTTATAATTATATTTTTGTATTTCAGATATAAACCAACAAGATTATGGGGTTTCAGTGGCCATGTACAAACCATTGTTCACAGTATTATTGGACGCGTACGTTGCCCTTGGCCGATTGGAGAACGAGTATATATCGGACTTGCGGATGAAACTACACTCACCTACGATCTTTATCAACCATTGAGCAATGATTACGAAGGTTTGTTTCATAATTTTAGTTCATGAGATTTTTTTGAAATATATAAATAATGTCTAAAAAAAATATTATTAAGTAATTTCTTATTTATCTGATCATATTGAAAATAGGTTTTGAAAAGATAAGCTAACATACTAAAATAGTAGAGCAAGAATCTATCACTTGTTAATACTTAATAATATGAGAAAAATTGGATAAATTAAATTAAATGCAAAAATTATAATGGTTTCGAATTCGAATTCAACTATTACACATGTTGCTTAAAGTTCAATAAAGATTAAAGATTGAACATTCTAGGTTCTAAAGCGAATAATATAGTTCACGAATCAATACAATGCTTTAAAGTAACAGTATAAATCATTTTCTGACTCTATCAAACTAAGATTAAGAAAATTAAAAATTACAGTGCAATATTATAATATAAATAAAATTGTTCTGAATATCATTCTGAATTTATATCATAATTAATAAATTTAATTGAAGTTATTGCTTCTTGTTATATTTTAAGATTAATAATAATTATAAAAATAATGAAGTAATGAAATAATAAAATTGTAAAATAAAAAAACAAAAAATAAAAAAATAGATAAAATATATAATATATATAAAGATATAGATAAAATATATCGTATATATAAAAATGTAGATAAATGTAGATAAAAATGTAGATAAAATGTCATATTCGATAAAAACAATGATAACTGATAAATAATGAATAATTTAAATGTTTGATAAAAATGAATATTAATTAAAAATAATAATAAATGATGAATTCATTAAAAAATTATAAAGAAGAATCTATTTTAAAAACAAGAATGAATTTTAATATATTTATAAATTCGATATAATTTTTTATATTTTATTTCATTACAGATGACATAACAATTGCCATCTGCCCTGGGATCTGCAATAGTTCCGAAAGTGTTTATATTAGAACTTTCGTGCACTTTGCACAGTGCCATGGGTATCGATGTGCAGTACTTAATCATGTTGGAGTTCTTTCCAGTGTAAAAGTCACCGCTCCAAGAATATTTACTTATGGTACGTAAAAATAAGATTCTTATGCAATTATCACATAAAAATATTAATCATATTGTTACAGATTATTATATATGATCAATATATCTCTGTTACTTCGTTATTAATACTTTTTCCGAAATTCAAATCTTCCATATTATTTTTATTTAATGTTAGATAATATTACGCAAAGAATATAAATAATCTCTAATATATGTGTTATTTCTATTTTTATTTCTATTTTTTGTATTTTTTCTTCTTTGAGACTGCAAATTAAAACGTTTGATAAATCAATTGATAAAAATATTATAAAATGAAAATAATTTACTAAAGATTTTTATATAATACTCTTTAGATATTTTTAACAAATTTTTATATTCTTCTTTTACTTTTTGAGAGTATATTTCGAATCTAACTTTTTTAAAAATTCTAAAAATATATTTATTTATAATAGAAACCTTAAATATTATTAATTATTGTATTATTAGTTATTAACTAGTATAATTTATTAGGTCATGAAAGTCTAAGGATCTTGTATGTAGTTTAAATAGTCAACATGATATTATAATTGAATTTGCAATTGATTTTTAGCTTGATTTATATATTATAGGACACACTGATGATTATCATATGATGCTACAAAGTTTGATAGAAAAGCATTCAAATACAAGAATAATTTGCATTGGCTTTAGCTTGGGTGGTAATCTTGTGACTAAGTACTTAGGGGAACGAGGATCAAATAAATTATCCAATATAATTGGTGGCATATCTATTTGTCAAGGATATAATGCTATTGAGTAAGCATATATTTTTATATATAATATGAATATTGTATTACGTATAATAAATATAAATTTTTTACAAATAATAATTATTATAAAATGTTTTTTCTATGTAATATGTAGAGGTACAAAGTTCCTACTTAACTGGCAAAACTTTCGACGTTTCTATCTGTATATAATGACTGAATCGGTAAAGAATATTATACTTAAACATAAAAATATATTATTATCTGAAGAAATTAAACAAAGATGTAATTTAAACGAATGGGATATTATTTCTGCTGCAACTTTACCAGAACTTGATGAAGCTTATACTAGAAAGGTAAAATATTTTTTTTATATAATTAATATATAAAATCATAAATTTTATAATATATTATAAATTATATATAATAACAATGTTGTTTCTGAATATTTATTACTGAACAGGTTCATAACTTTAGATCAGTAAAGGAAATGTATAAATGGAGTAGTTCTTTGTTCTATTTGGATAACATTGCGACACCTATGGTATTTATTAACGCGTTAGATGATCCTATTGTACCTGATAAATTATTGGAACCTATTAAAGAATATGCTAGTAAGTAATTATTAAGTAATCATTATATATATACTTGTCATATATAAGAATTTAATATATATAATTTTTTATAATTTTTTAGAAAATCATTCAAATACATTATATGTAGAACTTGCTCATGGCGGACATTTGGGATTTTATGAAGGTGGTCTTTTATATCCAAACCCCATAACATGGCTGGACCGTACATTAGTATCTCTCATAGGATCTCTCACATTAGCACACGCAGATAAATCACTGAAAGCTTCTTAACGTAATTTAATAATAATCACTATCATCATTATCTTGTGAATAATGCATTTTTAGCCGTCAATCGGCATCATTTACAATCTTGTTTAAAGATTTTATATTCGAACTTGATTCGAGCCTTAAGGAATTATAATAACTAAATATTAAACATAAAAAATCTGATATATTTCAAGATTTTTGAAATCGCTATAATTGTAAATTCAAACAAGCGATTGAGTTTAAATGGTATATTATATTTCTTAAGACTGTTTTAAAAATACTTTTTGATTGGAAGGAATTATTAACAAAATTTTTAAAACGATAGCACAACATTTTGATGACGATTTATATTTTTTCGATGTCCTGGTCATTGACGCTTCATACTCAGGGATCTTTGATAAGGTGATTTGATGAAAAGATATTATCAAAAAATCATATGCTAATGATAGTTGACTATAGAATCACGTTAGAAAGATGAAAGTTCAATTAATGCAAAAAATAGAAATCCTCCTTTATACTTCAATTTAAATTCTTAAAAGTTGTAAAAACTGACGAATTTTTTCTTTTCCTTTTTTTTTATTTTCTTATAGAGTTTAAAATTAAAAATTTTATCAAAGATACTGAGCGCAATATTTATAAAATATGCATAATAAAGATAACTCTGACCTCTTAATAATAGAACTTTCAATTAATAAAATGTAGAATGTTTCATATAATTTACACATCTGAAATATTTTCATTAGTATTAACGATAGAAAGAAATGCTTTACTTTTAAGAATTAAAACTTGTTTGAAATATTTTTTTATATCGTTAATAGCAACATAAATATGGAAGATAAATAATTTAAGTGAAATGTTCTACATATTACAATTAAAAATATTATAAGTGCGTGGGACAGAGTGAATATAATAATTAAATAATGAATTGATATATGAAGAATTTAATGTAAAAATATAAAACTGCAAGAGATATCTGATTGGTCAAGAAAACTTATGTTTACATATCTGCTTTCAATGATGTGGGACAAATATTAATTTATTACTTATATACTTATTATTAATAAACTTCATTAATAAGAATATTTACGTCAAAAAATATCTTTTCTATAATAATATTGTTTAGAAAATAGTTATTTACTTAAATAAGATTTTTTCTTCAGAATTTATGCAATATATATTTTCATGTTAATGAAGTTTATACAACTTTTATATTATATATTGCATTTAAAACTGATAAAAATCATAGCTTTTATTAAATATTAATCTTTTTTTTTTTTTTTTTTTGTTAACTGATTTATGTTATATTAAGTCAAGTTATATCATAGTTATATGATGATTTATAAATAATTATATTATATATATAGAAACGTATATAAAATTGCTAACATTTTTGAAACATAAAAAAAAAAATATTAATTTTATTTTTTAATATTTATGACGAAAAAATATTGGTCCAAATATTCTTCATAAACATATGTTAAAAATAATAATAAAATATTATAAATAATCATCGAAATATCGGGCTGGAACAATTTGAACACATAATATAATTTTTTACAAATATCATTTATGAACATCTTTATAAAGTAATACAATAAGACAATAATGTTACTGATGCACACACGTTTGTGCATTGAAGTACTAGGTACGATTACTTAAATAGTTTAATTAAAATCTTAAATTTTAAGTTATTTATTTCTAGATAGAAATTCATCGTGGGTGCAACAGATAGTTATTAGATTTCTAATAATTATTTTAATATCATCAGTATATTTTGGAATTATATATTATCATTGTACATATATTAGTACCAATGAAATTGTGAAAATAATGAAAATTTATATATGTAGTTGAACGGATATTTATAACATATGATATAACAAGCTAATGGGGATTAAATAGATTGTCGGAAATGATTGCAAAATTGATTAATATGCGTGTACATTAATTTTGCAAAATTACGACAATTTTATTAATAATATTTTATTTGCAATACCATCATCATTTTGACAAATGCTTATTTACGTAACACGTTATTGTCATTATTGAAAAGCAAATGACTCCTTATAGTGAAAGGCTGATAAATATTACACATATTTTAAAATGTGATTAATAAATGAATATTTATATAAATCTAAGGTGCTTATAGTAAAAAGTGCCTTAAATTATGTTCTGCTATTATTCACTAGAAATCTAACAAATCTAACAGTGAAGCTTTCTCTTCGGCCGTCACATTACAATAATTTTTAATAGATCCCTACATAAAAAAAGAATATTTTTTTTGCTTAAATTTATTTAGTGTTATAAATTAATAAAATAACAAGAAAGGGAATTCTAAATCCTATTAAAATAATTTTGCGTTCTATATTTTTTTTTCTCGACAATTTAAACATTTCCAACCAATCGATTATAATTTGTAACAAAATAAGATGTCTGCACTGAAAATAAATTTTTTCCACGGATGGATGTATATCTAATAATTTGTATATTTTTATAACGAAATTATGAACCTTTTATTATCATTTCATTGTAATTTTGAAGATATTGAATTGAAAGGAAAATTTTGTTTGTCATTTATGTAAAGTTTAGTAAAATGTACAGACAAAAGCAATAATTAATTTCTTAGATATATATTTATATACATATATTGTACATGTATATTGAACAATATTTGCACATAAAAATATTCTTTATGGGATATTTATAAATTAGTAGCAGTAAGAAAGTAGAAATAATAACGTACAATGATGAACAAAAATTTTAACTTAATTTTAACTTAATACTTAACTGGATCAATTTTTGGTGACTTTTTGATCAAGCCACTGTGAATCTTATGTGTCCTATTATGATTAATAATTTTTTTCTGAAGATAATATTTAAAATATTATCAAAAATCATAATTATCAAAAAAAAAGATGTGCAGTTTAAGATGCAAAAAAAAAAAGATATATGATTTTATAATAAATTTTTTTAAAGATTTCTATTTTATGAAAATTTCAAATAGCTTGAACGGAAAGTTTACCGTGGAGCGTATGCGACGTATGCGTATCAGTTAAAATATTATTTATTTTATATTTTTATATAAGATATAAAAAAAATATGGAATGCTATACAATATTTTTTTTAAAAATCACAAAACAATTATATTAACATTATTTGATACAAATTTTTTTCAGTCTTAATATTTATTTTATAAAGCATTAATAATGATTTGAACATATTTTTGTGTAATTACATTTTTGCAATATTCTAATGGAATATTATAATTAATAAATAATAAAAATAGTAAATAATAAATAGTAAATATATTTTTTATTTCATTAATTTGCAATATAAAAACAAAATTCTAAATAAATTTTCATTTCTCAATATGATGTTGAACTAATTAATTTTTATATTCTTATAGAAACCATATTTTTTTGATAATTAAATAGAATTTTTAAAAAAAAAATATTTTCATCTTACAATCATATAAAATCTAAGAGAAATCTCGTTCAAGATTTTTGATAATATGCACTGATTCTTAATTGAGATAAAAACTATATCAGTTATACTCAGCTTGAGGTCTTCCTCTTTTTTAGACAAAAAACTGAGACATTTGATTGATGAACGTTGATACTTAAACAAGCATCAGCTTTATGCATTCAACCCATCTGTTCAAAGTTGTTAGTGCTGCTAGAACCATCTTAGTAGAAATGATTAGTCAGTAGAGTATAAACAGTCAAAGCGTTCGGATCTCTTGCTATTCTCGTACGGCTACATTGAACATAGAGTATTCACTAAATAAAATCACTAATCATGAAGAAATTTATTCTTTCATTTATGATATTGCTTAGTCATACAACTGTGAATATTGCTATTCCACTTACTAATTATACATCCCTTCGAAACAAAATATTGGAGCACGATCTGCAGTTGATGATAGGTGCTAATCTAATTTTGAACGACGTTGAAAAAGTCGCCAATGAAGTTTTAATGAAGGCGAAGAAAGAAGAATTATACATTGGTTTGTTTTTATTCTTTAAAATTTTAATAATATCTTGAAAAATTGCGCATTCAGTCGATAGAATACAATAAAACTTCACTTATTTAAACAAAGGAATAAACAATTTCAAATAACTGAAGTTCATATAATGAGAATTTACGATTTCCTTACTATTTATCATTCAAATAATTCAAGCTTAGATGAATGAATTCAATCAATTGTATTGAATAGAATTGAAATAAATGTAATTCTATGTAAAAAGCCAAAAATCTGTTTAATACATACAATCAGGAATAAAATGATATGATTTTTTTAAGACTATTCCAACATATCTAAAAGATACAACCATATAAGTATGATAAAAATGCTTTCAAATAAAATTAAAATTGATAATCGATCTTTTAAAGAAAACTTATTGCTAATACTTCCATTAGGACAATTATCGATGAACATTTTGTAATTTCCTCATCAATATGAAAGAGACATGTATCTCTATAATAAAAGGATAAAATCTCCGATTTTTTTTTTTCATAATTTTATATTCAATAGAATGAATTAGAGTATAAATACGAAATAAAGTATAAATTACATTTCACACTTTAATTATTTTAATAATCAATCATTTTCCACAAAAACGATTCAAATTTGTAGAAAGAAATGTTATTAACTGCAATTCAATCATATATATATATATAAAGTTTAAAGTTATATATTAAATTCAAAAAACAATTATATGAAAATTATATGGTGGCTATATTATCATTTTATATCTGACTGTAATATCTGTTCTTATTATCATTTCTATGCATTCTTACTTATATTGACTTTATATCTGATCAACAGAGAATTGTTTTTCATCATGAACAATGGAAATCGTTTCTTCATCAATTTTTTCTATTTCTATTTCCATTTCTATTGTCATTAGAACAAAATAACAAGAATTCAAAATCCTCTTATTTTTATTTTTGTTTAAAACTTAGTAAATTCCAATTTTTCAGGTTTCAAGGATCCTCATCAATTTGCTCCTTCACGAAATTTCCTCGAAGTAAAGAAAAATATCGAGAGATCAAAGGTCTTTCAATTACTCCGCGGTATGCCAAAAGGAGCGATACTTCATGTTCATGATACATCTCTCGTTAGCAGCAATTATACATATCACAATATCACGTTTCGTGACAATTTATATGTCTGTATTGATAAAGGTGTTGTTCATTTGCGTTTTTTTCGACTACCTGACAAATCATGTAACTGGGAACTTCTGAAAAAAGTACGTGAAGATCCGGTACGTGGAGAGATGGTGAACAACATGATCAAAGCAAGAATGACGATGGAATGTAATGATCCTACAATTGCCTATTCAGATATTAATAAAGCTTGGAATAAATTCACAGATATCTTCACATTCATAAATTCTTTGCTTACGTATAAACCCGTTTACGAGGATTATTATCTTCAAGCTCTAAAAGAGTTGTACGAGGATAATGTTATGTACCTCGAATTAAGATCAACCTTACCAACTTTATACGACTTAAATGGAATCGAATACAAACCGGAAGATGTGGTTAATATTTATGAGACACTTACTCGAAGGTATTTTTTTTTTTNTTTTTTTTTTTGCATGTTAATTATTTCAGATTATATATTTTTAATACTCGGTGGAATACGTTAAATTTTTTAATCTGAATAAATTAGATCGATCCTCGACCGATACTTAAACATTCATTAGTAATACATACTCATTTTTGTATTCATGTTGTAAAATTTTTATAGTTTTCAAAATGAGATATTTCTAATATGTTTATTTATTAAAATTAAACTTCCCTTGATATAATTTTTATTTTATATGTGATTTAAAATTTTTAGTTTATTATATAGAATTTAAAAATATATTATATATATAGATTAATTTTTTTTAATTGATATAGATAGACTATTATATTAATAAATTATTTTTTTTTAATATTTTGTATTGTATTTGCAATACTAATTATAATATTACATATTAATTATTCGTCGAAGAATTAATATAATATTTTAAAGTTTGTAATAATTAAAATACAAATATACAAATATATATTGATATGCTTTTTAATAAGTTTATTTTAAATTACTATATATATGAAACTTAATTGTTTAATATTGTTATGATAATAATCTTGTTCTATTATTATTAAATTTCTTGTCATTCACTTGTAATTTGTTTCACTATTGAAGATTATAATATTAACAGTATATATAATAATATCAATTTTCTATATGTAGGTTTAAAGAAGATCATCCAGACTTTGTAGGAGCCAAATTAATTTACGCTCCTGCACGATCTGTTGAGCATAAAGAGGTGGAATATTATATAAAAACTTTGAAAAAATTGAAAAAAATATATCCCAATTTCGTAGCAGGATTCGATTTGGTTGGCCAGGAAGATTTAGGACATACACTTGAATATTTCGCAGACTTGCTGAAAAATATTGGACAATATAATATTAGTTTCTTTTTTCACGCTGGTGAAACAAATTGGTTGGGTGCTTCTACTGACGAAAATCTTGTTGATGCTATCTTACTAAATACTCGACGTATTGGCCATGGGTGAGTAAAAAAAATGAAATGAAAAAAATTTTCCTATAATTTAATAAAATAATGAAATTTAATAATTTAATGAAATTTATTGAATTGATAAATATTAAAATATCTGAATAAAATATTAAAATATTTAAATATCTTAAGTAAGTATTAAATACATATTAGATATATGACGTGATTATATAAATTTTTTATAAAATAAATTGTTTTATATAATATTATAAGTTATAAAAATCTTTTGGAATTGTACTGAAGATTATTCAAGATTATTCAAGATTATTCAAGTATTGATGAAACTATTTACTTTAAAAGATTATCTTATCGTTTGTCTTATCGTTTCATACAGATTATAAAGAATAGAAATAAAGATAGAAAATCATAATTAAAATTAAAAATTATAATAGTTCTCAAATATTAATAATCAATTAATACAACTATATGAAATTTTCTTCATCATTTTTCTTTTAAATAATTTCTATTTAGATATGCGCTGGCATCTCATCCCTTTCTTCTGGAACTTGCTAGAAAAATGGACATCGCTATCGAAATAAATCCGATCTCAAATCAAGTTTTAAAACTTGTTGATGATCTTAGAAATCATCAGGCAAAAACATTGTTTTCCAAAGGATATCCATTAGTAATATCTAACGACGATCCCGGTTTGTGGGGCTCAAGAGCTCTTAGCTATGATTTTTACGAAGCTTTTATGGCACTTATGTCAACACATGCCGATCTTAGAAGTCTCAAACAATTAGCCCGTAATTCTCTTTCTTATAGCAGTTTAAGTAATTGTGAAAAAAAAGAAGCCCTGAATATTTGGGAAAAGAAATGGCATATCTTTATCAAAAATATAGCGTATAATAATTTTCATAACTATAAATGAATAAAAATGACAATTTGATTAATTATTTGCAAATAATTATGTATTTAAAATTTAAATAATACTTAATTATTTGTTTTTCTTCTTATTATTTTATCTTTTATTTGCTAGAATTGAATCATTTTGATTAATTTCTTTAAAATATAGTTTTACTTCAAAAAATTTATAAATGAAACTTTTTGAAAGTCATACTTGTTTTTAATAATTATATTATTATATCTAATGATAGTTGAAAAATTAATTTAATCAAATGATTATATTTTTAAATAAAATTTGTAATAAATAAATTTTTTTTTATTCATTTAATTTATATTCGAAGTGCGTGTGTGTGTCAGAAAAATATATTCATATGTATATTGTGATTATTATCATACCATCAGATGTTATTACATTCACACTTTATACTTAATCGCGTTGAAAAAATAAAATTATCATGAAAGATATTTAATATCGATCAATGATAAATTTTGAAATATGAAACCAATTCATCGTAATTCTTTTTATTCAAAGAGACAACGTGATTTATGCTATATAACTGTTTCTGTGGATCCTTTGCACGGATGCATGATTTAATTTCATTTAAAATCTCTTTTCTTCTGCTCGTGCAACCGTATAATTAAGTCGGCTGCTACATTGAAAGCCATGCGGCATAGTGTCTTTTTTTTGTTGTCCGGAAAAAAATGAATAGAATTACGCTTAATGACGCGGTATGAGTCTGCGTAGAAATTATCCAACAGTTAAAAAGGTGTGATCACATTGTATACACGACTATCGAATGCAAACATTACCTGTCGCTTCCAAAATAATCGGAAGTTGAATGGGATCAAAAGATATGTCCTGCTAAGAAAAATATATCTATGTGTGAACATAGAACAATAATTTTTTTTTCTATAATATAATCAATAAAATTAAATAAAATTTTTAGATTTAAGAATAAAATATAATCAATAACTTATGTGAAAATATATATTGGAATATATTATCATTATATTATATTACTTGTAAATAAAAAAGATGTAAAGTAATTATGTAAAATGATCTTATAATTAAAAAATCATTTATTTCAGCTTATTCAAATAAGAAAAATATGACATTACACATAAATATGACATTTTTTTTCTTTTTTGTTTGATTTCTGTTATGTGTGTTATTTGATTTTAATATAACTAACACAAGATTCATTATTTAAATTTTATTCTAATAATTTTTTACTTGAAAAAATTAATTAAAATTTTAGTAAATGGTTAAAATTATTTGATGTAATTCTTCTTTGACGATTTAAATTGAAAACGATAATGAAAAAAATTTCCACATATTTTTTCCAAAAAAGTATAAAAAATAATAATGAATTTAATGAAATAATTTAATAATTACAATTGCACAAAATTCATATAAACTTCAAAAATAAAAATATCACACATATTGGATTCGGAATTCTTCGCCATTTTGACAATGGTGCAGCAATGCCATCTGACGATAGAGGCAGTGAATAGCTGAAAGGGTGTAAAAATGAGACCCAAGATTGTCTTTCTATCTTCGTTCGTTTCCAATCTTCGAGCGTACTGTCGAGTGTTGAGCCGACTGTCGTGAGTGTGTGTAATGTCGACAAGAATGTTGACGTTTAATTCAGCTCGTCGGAAGCAACGAATACGCGCCGTGGTAGCCTCGTGAATAATGTCAATGGATTCCTCGTAACTTATTGCACGCAGTCGTAATAATGTTACGCACTGTGGAGTTCACAGTAAACTCGTAGACTTCATGAACGAACAATCATTGTACGCGCGAGGGCTTTGGCTCGAACTGTGACGCGCCATATTGGTTTAAGAGAATTGTTCATATTAGTGAGCTTTGGGTGAATCAATTTTATTGCAAATGCACATAGTATAATAAAGTTCCAACAATGGAAGAGACTAAAATCATATATCACATTGACGACGAAGAAACTCCTTATTTAGTGAAGCTTACCATCTCACCGGAAAGGGTCACTCTTGCCGACTTCAAAAATGTCTTGAATCGACCGAATTATAAGTATTTCTTCAAATCTATGGACGATGATTTTGGGTAAGTGTCATACTAATACACATGTTTCTTGAATGTTTCATTTTTATTCTTATATAGTACAGATTAATGATTATTACCGTGGCAAGACATTATCTTTCATCTTCAACTCGAGTCAATGCCCTACGATTTAAACAGTATCCGCTTCATGGGATAGAGTTACATTTTGACAATATTCTTGTTTTGAGTTTGATTTGTGACGATTATTTTTATTTTCTTTTTTTTTTTTTGAAGTATACGAATGCAATCAAAATATTATATTTTTATATTAAATAATTTGTTATAAACAGTACTTAATTTTATATTTTTATTTTACTTTTTATATCATCTATATTATACTTATTATAGTTTTTTAGTAAATCTTATAGTAAATCTTTATTTGTTTATGAGTAGATTGAATTAGATACATGAATAGTTTTATTAAACCAAATAATTGGTATATTAACAAATTTTGTTTGCTCAATAGTGTGGTGAAAGAAGAGATTGTAGATGATGATGCCCATCTTCCGTGTTTTAATGGACGAGTTGTTTCTTGGGTAAGATTTTTAAATAAATTCTAATTGATAAATTTTATAATTTAATTTTTTTTTAAAGATTCATGTCAATCATATATAATTTAATAAAAAATAATATAATGAAAATATAATGTTAACTTTTAGAATTATCAATAAATTTTTAGAGCTAACTCTAAAAAATTAATATAAAAATATATGAAATCTAATCAATTTAGTATATTATCAAAGTAAAAAAATTATTTCAAAGATTCATATAATTTTTTATATTGACAAATCTTTTTTTCTATTAAAAATGTTTAATAAAATATGAATTATTAAAATATAAGTTTTTAATAAAAAAAATTTATTTATTTATAAATAGTTGGTTTCTGCTGAAGGCAGTAATGTGTCAGATGGTGCTTCACAATGCACAGATTCAGTAGCACATAGTGAGGCAAAACATGATCGTGTTGATCATGTGACACCTGGTCACACAAATCGTGGTCCACCTCCTTTATCACATGATGATACTTTAACTGAAACTGAAAGTATTACAAGTAGTCGACAAGGGCATCATTTACATAAAAGTTCAAGACATCATTCAGATAAATATGAGAAATATAATAAATATAATGGTATGTTATTAATTATGAATTAATCCATAATGTCTAATTTTTTAAATATAACTTTTAAGATATTCTTTGATAAAAATAATAAAAATAATAAAGATAAAAGATGTTTATATTATTCTTATTTGTTTATTTATCTCTAGGACTTCGTATAAATGGTCATTCAAAGCACAGATCAGGCCATGGTTATGAGACTGCTTCTATTTTAAGTTCAGATTTAGAGACAACAACATTTTTAGAATCAGATGATGATGCCAGTAGCCGTATAACATCAACTACAGGCAGACATACCAATATGAGTAGTACAGTTGACAGAGCAACTTTAGGTAAATACATTTTAAAAAAGATAAAAATAAATCTGAGATTCAAACTAGAAAATGAATTTTATGTATTTAAATATTAGAGCGGCGTAGACCACAGAGAAGAAGGCGTCATAGATTGCCACCTATGTCTAGAACATCATCTTTTAGCAGTATCACAGACAGTACAATGTCCTTAAACATCATAACAGTTTCATTGAATATGGATACTGTTAATTTCCTTGGGATTAGTATTGTTGGACAAAGTAACAAAGGTGGAGATGGTGGCATTTATGTAGGTTCAATAATGAAAGGGTATGTGTTAAATTTCAATGAAATTTCGATTATATTTTACATAAAGCTCTGTATAATGAATTGTTAGAACAGAGTATTCAATAAAATATTTTTAATATGTTTCTAATATTAAATCTTTCATTTAATTAATTTCAAATGTATAGGGGTGCAGTTGCTTTAGATGGGCGAATAGAACCTGGTGATATGATCCTTCAAGTAAATGACATTAATTTTGAAAATATGTCTAATGATGAAGCAGTTAAAGTACTACGTGAAGTAGTTCAGAAACCAGGGTATGTTTATAAAAATAATATATTAAAATTTTAATAAATGAATTAAAAATGAATTATAACAGAACTACAAATATATTACAGACCAATCAAATTAGTTGTTGCAAAGTGCTGGGATCCTAATCCTAAAGGCTATTTTACAATACCACGTACAGAACCTGTACGGCCTATAGATCCTGGTGCTTGGGTAGCACATACAGCTGCTATAAGGGGGGAAGGTTTTCCTCCACGCCCGCCAAGTGCTACAACATTAACATCAACATCAAGCAGTCTTGCAAGTACACTGCCAGATACAGAACGTGAGTCAAAGACCATTATTAAATAAATTTTAAATTTAGATTTATTAGATAAACAAATATTACATAAAAAATTTATTTTTATTAGGACCATTAGAAGAACTTCATCTTACGGTGAATACGGATATGCCAACAATAGTGCGAGCAATGGCTCGACCTGATTCAGGATTGGAAATTCGTGATCGTATGTGGCTTAAAATAATAATACCAAATGCATTTATTGGAGCAGATGTTGTGGATTGGCTTAATACTCACGTAGAAGGATTTATTGATCGACGCGATGCAAGAAAATACGCATCTCTTATGCTAAAAGCTGGTTTTATTAGGCATACAGTAAATAAGATAACATTTTCCGAGCAATGTTACTATATATTTGGTGATTTGTGTTCAGCTATGAGTAGCATGAAACTAGATTGCGATACAGTCGGACCATTGCCTCCGCCGAATGCCTGGGACATGCCTTATTCAGGAACATATGCACCTCATTCTGCAACTGGTTATAGTCCAATGCCATTTAATTTCACTAATGAACCAACTGTATATGGTTATCACCGAGAAGAAAGTGTTCATAGTGGATCAGGTGAGAAACGCAATAATGTCATAACTATGTAATTAAAAATTCAATATTTTAAAGTAATATATTTTATTAGGCGGCAGTAGTGCAGGTAGTGAACACATTTGCAAAGAACCTATTCACGATTTGAAATCCTGTTCTTCAGCATCTGAATCTGAATTACATATTCCATCAGTGCCAACTATGCCAAATAAGAATTCTGGCAATGGAAATGGTTCAAATGGAAAGAGATCTAATGGTAGTCGCAGTCGTTCCAGTGGTTCTGAACAATCTGTGCAGACAGGAACTGGTTCAGGGAATCAACAGAACCAACAAGACTTATCTGGTAGTAGACAGTCATTTCGCATTGCGATGGGAAATCCTTGTGAATTCTTTGTTGATGTTATGTAGATGCCGGTGTTGTAAATAGATGAGTTATAAATTTAGAAAAGAAAGCAGCATATAATTGAATATTTTCGAATGAATACTTTGAAAGATTTTATTTATCAAATTAAATAAAATCTTATACTAGAAATGTTCTTAGTATATTCTTTCTCTTTTTCTTTTTTTTAATGCTATTTTCATAATATATCTTCCAATACAAATCTTTTAATAAAAATTGTATATTGATGATAATATATATTTAACATCAATTTTATATTTCAAAGTATTTATTCGCTGCCCTATTCAATTTATTTTCAGGTTCATATAATTCATATTTGAGATTTTAATAATTTGTTTATATGTGTCGTCTCAATTTTGCATTCCACTTTATATTATGTATTTGACAGTTATTCCTCAAAGTTCGTCTCTATAAATATAAATTTATTAAATAATTATTAAAATATTTGCATGTAACATGTAAATGTATATACTAATGTGGTTCAAAGAAGTTGCATCAAAATGTAAAATCTAAATTCAACAAGAGTAAAGCAGGTATTTTTTATGCCATATCAATAATAAATTTTTATTAATTATTTCAATTATAAATTTTTATAATCAATAATGAATCATTTTTAGAATTTTATTTTTATTAGTTTTTGTAGCCGTTGATTATAATTCCTTTTATCTTTATTATTTAATCGATTTTATTTAAGTAAAATTTGAAAATTTACACATAGTAATGTACATCATAAAATTATCATAAAATACAGTTAAATTTTTATGTAAGACATTTTTATGTAAATTATACAAAGTAAATATAAAATCGTATTATTAAGTTTTGCTAAAGAAAAAAAAAAGATAAAAAATAATGAACAAGTACATTTCCAATTTTATGCATGAGATATGCAACTGCTGTGTTGAAGTTTAGCATATATATAGCAATAACGAGACTAGTACAACTATTATGTACGAGAAACTCAGTATTTAATATCGATAATTCATTATTATTATTATACATACACTATACTGCACGCTTTACTATAAATATATTATGGTGTACTTGTTGATGTAAAGCACGATCGCACATGAAGTAGAGCACAAGCATGGTCATGTAAATAACACGATTTATGTCGATGAATTTATGTAATGAACATTGCAATTTGCTATGTAATGCATGTAAATTATACTTATTTTATAAAAAAAAAAAAAAAAAAAAAAAGGTATGTATTTTTATTAATATTTTTCCATTGCTTGCGTTCTAGGATTGTCTACGACAATGGGGCAGCTATTTCTTTAAAATCGAGAGGATATTGTTTCGAAATGTTAAAAGATTCACTAATTATTACTTTTCAAATTCATTTTTTAAGAATAATTTGTTTTAAAAAAAAAGGAAAACAAAACATATGTATATATACAAAGAATACATGCAATACAAATATTATTGTATATTGAGTAATTATTAGTGAATCATTTAAAAAACATTGTCCATGCGTAAAGGACAAATTTTTATTGTATTCCTACTAATTCAAGTTATTTGATGATGACAAAAAAATTGTTCACAATTGTGTTATGTGGTATTGCATCACAGGTTCGACAATATGTAAATAGATCGAATTATGCTCATATTAAATGTGCCATCTTATCAGTGTTAGAAAATACTGAAGAAATTGCGACTTATAATTTATATATACGAGCTTCCCAGGTGTATGCATTTCTTTATTGTTTATGTTCATTGATGTCATTTTATCTTACGAATTATTACAAATTATTATGAATTATCTTCTGCATCTCACACACACAAGCTTATTTAATTTCAACAAACGTTTGTTACATTTAATTGCGTCTTGCCGTTGCGTTATTATTATATAAATTTTTATTTAGTATATCACGTTGTATCGAAATAATATTCTTTTTATAAAATGCCGCTAGAAAATATTTGCATTCGATGCACATAAATGCATTGGCGTTATAACATTATAAGAATAATTTCAAATATGGTGCAATGTTTCTTTTGAACATTTCACATTGAAAAAAAAGAAAAAGAACAATTTAATAATTTTTATTATTTTTTTGTATCGATTTTACTACTTTTTATATTTACATTGCTTTATTAATATTTATAAAACATATATTATAAAATATTATTGATGTTTTTTATATAACAGGAACCATGTTTGAAAATTTCGTTGATTAATCATTCGTGCAATTTTCCAAAAATAACAATTAAAATTTTTTTACTTTTCTTTTTCTTCGGCATCTTATAATTATTCATAAATAGATCCACTTTTTATATATGTACTGTCTCTAGAGAATAATATAACGGTATTATATATCGCAAAAAATTTTTTACCAGTTTGATAAAGCACATAATATATTGTATAGCAAAGATTTCATTGGAAAATTGCGCACTGGCATTTAATCATTAATTTCAATGAACGTTTTCATTTTGCTGCAAATAATTATGTAATTCAATATTTAAGAAGGTAGTTTACAAAACTGGTTTACCGATATCATTACGGTATCAATTATTATATATTATTCTGTAAAATATATACATATTTTATGTTGCAGACAGGTTGTACAGTATGTTTGAGAAATGCAAAATTAATATTTACAAGATGACGCAATTTCACCATCATCTGAATGATAAGAAATGCAAATTTTAAAAAATTATAAAAAAAAAATGAAAATATGAATTTTGCAATTCACAGACATACTTTTAACTTGGTTTATTTTATTTTCTATTTATTGTGCCGCTCTAAAAGGACGTGCTGCTTTCTGTCTAACAAATGACTCAATTTCCTTTGCAACTTACGTTGTGCGCATGTGGATTACACCGTGTCAAAGACGTAATCGAGTCATTTTTGTGCCTTGTGCTGCGCTGGCGATTGATGCAGAGCGGCGTATGCACGAGGAAACTCGTACACAGACTAGCGATTTGGACAACAATAGCAGAGACAATATCTGTGAGTGTATTTTATTTTGTCACATCGAGTGACTCATCACTGATTCCTTTCTTTCCGTATATCTTTATCTTTCGAGCTAAAACATTAGAAAATCATCTGTATCTGAAAGTTTTACAAGTAATTTTCTTTTTATTTTAATTAATCTTTAAAATTTCTATTCTCTTGCTTCATTTTACGTTTAGTTAAATTTTTCTCTTATTGTTTAAGTTTCTATTAATGAATAAAATATTTATCGATAATTTTAATAATAAAATTAACACAACGCATCTTTAAACTTGTCTTGAAATTTTTGCACTCCACTGCTTGTTCAAATAAATACAGCATCGTACGAGTATTTGTAACAAAAATCTACGAATTTAACGTTTATTTGCAATAGTAGAATATATTGTCTCGTATCTGTATTGCCAATAGTTTGCAATTATTCTTGCATAAATTTACATATACAAGACAAATATTATTTTTTTTATATCTTGTATATTTCCTTTATTTTAATCATTTTTTCGTTACATATCGTTGTCTATATATTCCTCCAAAATATATTATAGTATGTCCTTTTAGTGCAGCTAGAAAATAAACATTCTTGAGACTTAAAACATAAGATGCACGTTTCTCTTTTACAGATGAAGAAGACATTTTGGAGTACCAGTTTCTGCACAAGTGAAGATACTTGTTAATGCAATATGTATACGTAACAATGGTAATAGAAGTTAAAAAAAAAAGGAAATTAAGATATATTTCCACTTGATCTTGAATTAAGTGGATGGAAGTAGCAAACGCGAGACACACATATATATATATATATATATATTTATATATATATTTAATAGACGAATTTTGATAAAGCGTCATAGAAAATAAAAAATCTAAACTATCATATAATTTGTAATGGCTATACATAAAAGAAGAAGATAGATTTAAGGCCATCGAATTTCCATTGATATTTAATATCATTCGAAAATATGTATAATGCAATCTATATAGAATATTAATATATTCATGAGATTTCAGAAAGTCAATTCTAAAGAAAAAAGACACTATAATTGATATACAAAATTGTCGGTTGAGGTTCATTTATTAAGAAAGTAATTAAAGTTTGGATTAGATAGAATGAAATTTATCTATATTTCGCTTCATCTAATAAAAACTTCAACTTCTTAATAAATAAATCTTAATCAACATTTTTGTTTTAATTTCTAGAATCGACCAATCAAAAGTATCTCATAGATATATTAATATTCTGGATAAGAAAAAGAAAATACGATGGCGAAAAAGCGTGCTTTTTTAACGCAGGGTGCATGTAGATTGAAAAAAATCCTTCTTAACTCCATATATGTGTTTTATCGATAATATTCTTGTCCTACTTTTTCTTCCTTAACTTAAAATAATCATGAGTATATTCTCTATATTCTCTTATATTTGACATGTATTTTTTTACTTTATTTGTTAATGCAAAAAATAATAGATTTTTTGAATTGATAATTTTTACTTACAGTATTGAAATTTTGTTTTTTATATATTTTAGATTTTTCCTTCTTGAATATTCATTCTCATGTCA
Source organism: Apis laboriosa (assembly GCF_014066325.1). NCBI lineage: Eukaryota > Metazoa > Arthropoda > Insecta > Hymenoptera > Apidae > Apis > Apis laboriosa. The sequence goes on from NW_025223257.1 coordinate 3,300,936, forward strand.
TAATATGGCTGTACTTTTAATTATACGGGTATATAAACATCAAATTTATAAAATGCAAAATCGAAATGAAGATTTTGCATATATTGATTAAAATGAAAAAAAAGAAAAGAAATGAGGTAAAGGAGCAAAAAGTGTCAGTAATAAAAGATGATATTCGCTAAATTCCTGATTTATTAGTACAACTTATGACTGCAAGTATGTCTGTAATCAAGTGTTAATTCATGCTATGAAAATTAATTAGTATGAAGCATATTATACAAATGTTGCAAGTATTATTGTTTTACTTGAATTTTACGCTTAAATGAAGGAAAAAAGAAAATTTTAAATTTTTGTAATTATAAATAATACAGAACACTTTATATAAAAATATTATATTCGAGTTTTCGCGTTAATTCTCAAATAAATAATTACAGAATATACAAAATATAATTAACAATATTTTTACGTTATTCTTCTAATTTAACACTATGCTTCGTTGAATTTGCTTTATACTAAATAATTGAGAACATTATATATATGTACGATTTTATTTTTCCATACTACTTTAATCAATTACTCGTTAAGGGAAGGCAATACGTAAATAAATTATAAATATAGGATTGTATAATTGGTGAAACACCTTTTTCTCCTTTTTTGTGTGCAAGTTTATACGAATAAGTGTGATAATATTGCATTATCGTGTGCAATCACGAGTCTTCTCCCTCACTATAAAAATTTAAAGGAAGAAAGAAAGAAGTAAACCTCAACGAGTCAATATGAATCGAATAAAACTCATTGAGATGCATTCGAATGCTATTCTGACTGAAGTATTTTAATGTCACTTAGAGTACCATAGTACAAGGCGACAAGATAGTCAATCGATATCGCATTTACAGACAGATAGTTCATTCCTTGTATTTTTTATCCCTTTGCGAGACAAATGTTTGCGAACTTTTTTATTAAAGCTATGACCACGTACATGGTGTCGTCGATACCCTATTTGCGATGTTCAACGATTTTTACACTATTTATTATAATTATGTGAGATTAAGAAATTTGTAAAAAAAAAAAAAAAAAAAAAAGAAAAAGAAAAGAAAGGAAGAAAAAAGTGAAACGTTAAAAAAAAGAAAGAGAGCGACGTATTCACTAAATTGAATAAACGATTTCTTCGTGTGTGTGTTTCGTGGAAACATTGCGAGACATTGGTATGTCAGATTATGAATATTGAGAAAAATTTCTCTACCCCTTTTTTTCTTCCGCGAAATTTATTGCGAAAAAGGGGGAAAAAATGATATAACGTGAAACGAGTTTGTATCCATAGTATGTACGATTACGTGGATGATAACGAATAATCACGAAGCTCAGATTATTCCGCAAGATCAGGTAAAGATCTGCAGGAAGTATAAGCTAAAATAGAACGATGAAAGAATTCAATACATGTAGTAGTGTGTGGATATACAGGGAAATAGATTGTAAAGATTTTTATGATTGTCTGAAATTATTATTGTCTTTGGTATTTGTCTTACAATTTCATTCTTAACACAACTAAACAGCGCAGCTGTTTTCAACATCTACGAAGCTTTTCCATTACGCGATACTTCAGATCAAACCTCAGTAGCGCAAAAGAATTATTTTATTACTGCACAACATATTTTGGCAATACGAATCGTATTTCTCGATTACGTTGCATGCTCCTTATTCGTTAAATGATAACTTATAATTATTCAACAATGGTTATCTTCATTATTTCCTCCGGTTCTTCATTTCCTTCATTCTATATTTTATTTTACTAATTTTAATGCTAACCGTATATAGTATCAACAACAATTAAAAGCACGATACTACAGTTTCGTTTTATAATATTCTTTCAACGATGAAACTTTCATCGTGATGTAAATTCCTTCGCTTAATCGAGCAACGAACAATCCATTCCTTTACTTTTCTTTTTTTCTTAATCATGTTGCTCGGATTAATTTAAATCGACTAACGATCGATATGACGATGAAACTAACAGAATAGCAAGCACATTGTTCATCACCAAACGGAACATTTCTTAATTGGGTTCATGGGTGCGCCTAGAGGACAATGAAATACTTCCGCGAAATCCTTCGAATTTGACAAAGTACCAATCACGCGAAATTTGCCAGGTGAATGCACCGCGGTTTTTAATTTATTCCTAGTAGCTTCCGGTCTCATCGAGCCACACCATACTTGAGCGAAATTGAGAAAGAACAATTGCTTTCCGGTCGCGTTCAAACCAGGCAGAGTTTCGTCAGCATCCTCGTTTAAGCGTAACCATCTTTCGTAAGCCTTAAAAGGATATTATTTAAGAAATATTAATATTTTAGCATAAAAAATAATTATAATTCTTAAAGAATTTTCATAAATTTCTTTGTTAAATATAATTATAGAAGAAAAAACAAACAGATTGAATTAGAAAGAAATTGCTTACTCGAAAAGCTTGTTTAATGCCACCATTGTCCGCGATATTTTCTCCCTGCGTATTCATTCCATCAATTTTCATTCCAACTTCGGGCACAATATAATGACTATACTGGTCTGAAAGATTAAGATTAAATAATATTCGAACAGTATGTTCAAAAGAAAGTTAAAAAGATCAATATCCTATTACCGATAAGACATTGGGCACGTTGATGAAATCCGTAAATAGCTTCATCTTTCCACCATCTGTGTAGATTACCATCCTTATCGAATAATCGACCTTTATCATCGAAGCCATGCGTAATTTCATGGCCAATTACAACTCCTATTCCACCGTAATTTAAACACCGTGGGAAATATCTGTGATAAAAGGGCGGCTGTAATATGCCAGCTGGAAACACTGAGAATGAAAAATGATTTAATAATTAAATCAGTCATTAATTTAAAAAGTCAATTAATTGGTAATTTTCTTTGCTTTATTTGGTAGAAATGAAATGAAAAAAATGATAGTATAAAATTCTGGAATAGATTCTTTTTTATTTTGTTTTTATTAAAGAAATTATACTGACTTATCCTATTCTTGCTACGACTGTAATAAGCATTGACCACTGCTGGTGCGGTATTCCAGAGGGTCTTGTTAACAGGGCTGCCAAGCCGATCTTGTTCCACTCTGGTCAAATGTTGTAAAATATTTAATGTATTCTCGAAATACTTATCTGGACGGATCACGATCTAAAAGTTGACCAGATATTTAAATATATTTGTAACAACGAGTCTACTAATTACCTAATTACCTTTTTTAGATTAGTTACCTAATCTAAAAAAAAATCAACTTTATTGTTCTTACATCCTTATAACGTTCATTCAACAATTCAGGTTGTAAAATGAAATCAGGATAGCCTATTCTTAACAGCATTGCGTTCACTTTCTCGGTGGCCAATTCTTTCGTTTCGTCATCGATCCAGGAAGTTTGATTCAAAAGCTCTTTAAATGATTGTTGTATCTCTCGAGTCATAGACAATGTCTACATAGAAAAATTTTTCAAATTGACAAATATTTAATCAATTAAAGAGAAAAAATTTTTCTTACATCGTTTTTGCTTTTTTCGTCGAAATATTTCTTCACGAACATTGATCCTACAGCCATGCCCATATTAGAATTTACTTGTGCTACACAATTTTTCCATCTGGGGGGTGCTTGTTCTCTTCCAAAAAGAATATAATAAAATTTTTGCTTAGCCTCTTGAAATCGATCATCTAGATTATTTACCCTATGCCTAACGAATCGCCAAAGAAGATAGTTTGCGATAGTTCTGCAAATAAAATATACACAAAAATTATTTAAAATTAAATTTTTTAATTAACAATGCTTAGTTCATATTTCACATTAAAAAATCTTACCGCGGACTAGTTTTTGAAAGAAGATTTACCAAGTCTTGGATATATTGCATCGCATAAACAACAACAGGTTCAGAAATATTAGTTGGTCGAGCTAAAACGATGGTTAAATATCGATGCCAATTAATTTGAGGTATCAGAGTTCTCAGTTCTCCAATACTCATTCTTTGATATAATTCTGAAAGATTTCTTCTTTCATCAGGAGATGATGTGATCTATGAAATACGAAGTCAATTGTTGAATGGTAAATAATCAAATTAGATAAAAAAAATTAGAAGAATTGAAATTTATGTACATACTTTGGCAAGTTTCGTTTCAAATTCTATTAATTCGTCAGCATCCATAGTAGCATTCTGCAAAGATGCGCCCAGAAGAGTAGAAATTTTTATTAAATAATTTTTGTAAGCTTTCAGATAAATCATATTCGATGGTTGGAGAAAATAATCTCTTGTAGGTAAACCCAATGATGTCTGATCGAACTGTAATTCAACTTTTCTTAAATTTAATAAGTAAAAATAATAAAATAATAATAAAAGTATAATAGTTAACAATAAATAATATAATTGAAAATATATAACATTCGAATATTGTATAAAATATCGATTGTCACTACTTTATAAAAATTAAATAATTTCTTATCTAAAAAATTTGAAAAATTCAAATTTCTACCTGTATAACATATTGATCGCTGTTCTTAATATCTGGTGCAACCCATTCCGAAATAAGAATATCGTTATTATAAAGCCTCAATTGTGCAACCAAAAGAAGCCAATCGAATTTTTCTGGATCCCAGTTAGGTCTCAATATAGGCCATCCACCGAGTTCATCTAAAAGTTGTATAAGCGGCCGTTCCATGCGTTGCTCCAAGATCTCTAGCCACATGTCTCGTGTTAAAATTGATATTCATTTAATAAAAATTAATAAACAAAAATACCTGATTGAAAAAAAATTTACCGTAATTCATACAACTTTGAAACAAATGTTTAGCCTTGACTATAGCATCATCCGTATTCAACATAACTTCTTTCAATATAGGTTCTTCAAGAAGCTCTTTCAACACAGAATCTAATGATTCTCTAATCATTTCGAACGTATCATAGGCAGCTTTGTCTTTAGGGATAGGATTGTGTCTCGCCCAATTGCCACAGGCAAATTGATAGAAATCTTCGCAAGGATCAGTACTCTTGTCCATGTACTTGAGCATGATTTTTGCTGCGGCGAATATCTGTTTCTTAAAAAGCGTATGAGCAGCAATTACGCAGAGTAATTAATAGGACAACATCGAAAATGTACCTTGAGCCTCTCTGATGGCCCACTCGTTTCCTTCGCCTTTCCAAAACGCATGGAAATCTGTATGAGTATCGTCTTCCTGTTGATAATCATCAATTGGCAAACTAGAGTCCGAGTCATCGATGGAAATTTGACGTCTTCCACCTTGTTCGCCCTCGTCCGACTCGTCTTGAGAACGTTCTTCAATATTATCGTATTTGAAGAATTTGGAACGTAGTTCTTCATTTTTATGAGAGTCATGGGTGTACTCGCCATATCTGTGAAAGAAAATTTTTGAAAAAGGTTCGAATTTATATCGGAATTGGTAAAATATGTTTTTTTTTTCAATTTAAAAAGAAACTACGAAAATATAATAATTTATGAAAATTGATAATTACTCTCGATAATCGTTAGTTTGTATATCAGATTTTCCTTTAATCTCATCGGCATCCATCTCAGAGTAGTAATCATCCAAGAAATTGTTCAAATTTTCATCGGAATTTTGATCATCTGACTTTTCAGTGTTGTAGTCTACTTCTATCGCTTGATCCTATATTGGGTTATTCGATACAGAAATAATATTTTTGCGATATTATTTTTTAAAATAAAAAGTTAAATGAGAACATAGAAATTGAAAGATGAATAGATTGTGTATTTTTATAAATAATGCGTTTTTTATTTCGAAGTTATTTTGGCAAGGGATAAAAAGATATGTCAAAAAATTGACCTTGCACGAAAAGAGACGATTGGTAGTGAGGCGATCGATATTTATACAGTACACCAGTAACACTAATTTAATGTTGATTAACTCTAATTAACGTCGTTGCGCACGACACTTGTTATCCGAAGTGGCTCATTTCCTTTTGAAATATTTTTTATCATCGAAGACATCTCTATTATTAATTCTTCAAAAATATCTAAAAGATAGAAAATTTAATAAATTTATAAAAATACAGCGATACACGATCGTCTGACCACTAATTCTCATTCGGTACATTTTAATATGACCACAATGGCGCTCCATGGTAAAAAGACGCCAAGTCCTTGCAGTCTTCTACTTCACATATTAATATTTTGTATATACCTACATTTCTATAGAAATATTCAACCATAAAATAATTACTTATAATTAATCTAATATTATATAATTACCCTTTCGTAATAAGTACTCTAAATTAATTATTCTTCGGGACTGTTTTTCGCCAATTGACGGGCCACTGTGGTGTGTGTTCGTTGCTATGTTTTGTTCGAAGCTAACGATCGTAGATTCAAGAAGGAAGGATGATTTTTAATTTTTTATGTGTATGTGTGTAATTTTTTTTTTTCTTTTTTTTTTTTTTTGGAAAAAATGGAAAAAGGGCGAAGAAGGAATAAGAAGCGGAGGAAGAAAAAATGGTATCAGTTAGCTAGAGCGTTCTGTAGAATCGCATTGTAGAATCGCTTTGAATTTGCTTGTTTTGGATAATGTACCCCATCCAGGTCTCTCTTGCGTCGTTGAAGCTGTCGTGGCGAAAGTAGAGATTCCATCGGCGCGTAGTAAGTTTTCATTTCAGGTATAAGGATTCTATCTTCTTCCTCTTCTTCTACCCGCTCTATCTCGCTGCGGCTGGTCGCTGCTAACAATTTCTAAGAATAATATACTTCCTCTTTGTTCCATTAATTTTTATAAAATTTTGACAAAAAAATTTATTTTTTTATCGTATATAATTTTACGATTTATATATATTTATTCATTTTCCTGTTCTTGACTTACATTTAATATCTTTCATTCAGAATTATCAATATATTTTTGAAATCTTAAAATAAGCTATTTAAAATATTTAAAATAGTAAGGCAGGAAAACAATTAAATTTAAAAACTCCTTCCTTCAATGGCAAACTTGAAACAACTTACACCAAGAAGTCTCAAGAACAATTTTAGCTATACCATCTTCCGAGTGTTATTTGAATTATTTTTTTCTGACAATAATCGATAAATCACGCCACGTATCTCGCACTTTATTCTGCTATTCAAATCTCTACGAGCAACCAACGAACCGGACGTCGTTAATATCAAGTTCATTTTATGACCACATCGTTATGTATATCTGGCAATAGACTTACGCGGAAAAGTCTCCTCGGTTCTCTCGTCCTGTCTTTTAGTCGCGTGAACCAAATGCGTACGATGATAAGGAGTTTTGCCAATCACCTGTGACCTCGAGAGGGCGATGAAAATTATAGTGATCGGCAATAACACGGCGGGAATCAGAAGCATTAATTTCACTCGGAAGCGCCAAGTATCGTTTCCGCCCATACACCACCTGCGATATCAAAACAAAAAAAAAACTTCCAATATTCTGATTTTATCTATATCTTTTCGTTATCTTAACGATAAGTAGCTAATTTTAAACATCTTACGAACTTGAGTCGACCAGTTTCCTTGTTAATGGCTAACCGACAAGAAGGGCAGGGACCACCGCTGAAGAAGTCATCGTCGTTATATTGGTCCAAACTGTTCGCGCTTCTCATCTTGTCTGAAAGCAAGTCGACCCCTTCTTCTCAATCTGATTATTCTACCTATTCTATTTCATCGTAACACATCGCGCAGTTATGAATCACACTTGCGAATCACTCGCGTATCACAAACGAAATCGAATCTATCTATCTTTAAGACACTCACAATGACCGTGCTCTTGATTCTTTTACGATTTTACATTTCCATTTGGTCGAATCGAAGGAAAGACATTCGAACCGAGATGGAATAGAAGAAATTTTCAAAATTTCGAAAGAATCGAGTGAACCGTTTTCGGAATATTGACACCGTGCGCTCGTGATGAAGAGAACAGACTGAAGCTATTGTGCAGCTCTGATCTCGGCACGAATGTTAATGTAACATTGCACGTACAGCCAAATTAGTCCTAGCAACATTTGTACGAGAGTAATTTCCATATGTAACGTCGGCAGTCAACGCCAATGGCGATGGCAACAACAATCGAGACGGTGCTCTATACGTACACGCACACCGCGAGAGGCATTTTACGCACTCCTTACGTCCAGTTACTCGTCAATCGACCCTAATAACTTGCAGTTATCGTTCAATAACGCGTCGCGCTGTTTTACATTCTACACGTGACCTGAACGTTATTAAGTCTTTTCTCATCGCCAATACTGATTGCCGTTTTAAGATGGAACTTCAAAAGGCTAACGGAGCAGGAGGTAGTTCCGATTTTTCATCCGTTATGTAGCGCGCCAATTACCATTGCCATATGCAAACGCGTTTTCAAGTTTTCTTCCGCAAGGACACTCGAGATATACTTGCGAGTGGAGAATCTCTGTTTGCAATTTGCACAACTTTGTGAAATGGAAAATATTTTAATGAAAAATGTTAACAATATTATGGAATATTTTTTTTTTTTTCAATATTATTAACTTCGAATTAACTTACTGTAAATTTGTGGTTTCCTTCTATTAATACAATCTTCATGATTTGATAAGAAATTCCAATATACTATGTTACAGCCATAAATTTCATTTTCTTCAGCGGTCATCATTTCTCGCGAGTTTTGATGTGTAATATTTTAAAAAGAAAATTAAAGAGAAATTACTAATGTCTGTGGTTTAATCACTAGAATGATATTATTTCGTCATTTTTTCGATAACAAGATGGATTAACCAAAGATTCTGTGTGGATGTATGAAAAAATTTCTTTTACTTCTCATTTCAGATTACTTCTATAAATGATTTTCTTTTGTTTAATAATTGCACAAAAAATAAATTTGTTATTATATTTGAAAAGTCAAGGATCAAAATCGATCAATGATAATTTACCGTTACGTAAAAGAGAAAAGAAAAAAAGATTATTTTAATTTAGATGTATAAATTAAAAATTATAAAATTAAATTAGGAATATTCAATTAATAAAACTATGTTAAAATATTAAAACATAGTTTATTTTATTATAATATTATTATATATTATTTTTATTTTAATAAATTACAATATACATTATATCATTAGAAAATACGAATAAATGTTACACACTCACGTTCGCGATTTGTTTCTTGTTCAATTCATTATAATTCATTATTTCTTGCTCTAGAAAGAAATACGATGGACCACAGAATGAAATTGCGGCACTACCTAAACATTCTTCTCCTTTATATAAAACTACAAACTGAAACAAACAAATATTATTAAATAATATTATATAAAAAAAAAAAAATTAAGAACATAAAGAAGTCATACCTGTCCTTCTGTAAGTGATCTTAAAGGTTGATTAATATGAATCATTAATTCATTCCTTAAATTTTTGTGAACTATGCAAGATACTAAAGCATCTCTATGTTGAAAGCGAAAATTGCAATGCATCATTCTATAGTGACTATTAAGTTCACTGGGTTCTGATGATATCCAATGAGGAGTTTCTGTTATTATAAAATCTGAATAAAGTGCTGGATGATTTGTACCTCTCACCTATTAATATATATTAATATATATGAACATATAATCTAGAAAAAAAGTAATTTATATATATATAAGATCTATTTTGTACATACTACAATAATATTATTTGATTCAGTATCTTTCTTATATATAAAGTATGCAATTGGGTAACCTCCAAGTTTCACATTTTGACCTACAGTCCAATAATGAAAGCCTTTATGCTTTCCCACTACTTCACCACTATCCAAATCTATAAAATCTCCAGGTTTGTCAGATATATACTATACATATTATTTTGTTATTAATATAAAATTAATTAATGTAAAATATTCTATATTTATTATATCTTACTTCAGATATAAAATTTTGGAAATTTCGTTTTCCTATAAAGCATATCCCTGTGCTTTCCTTTTTATGTACGATTTTATCCAAACCAATTTTTTCAGCAATTTTTTTAACATCTTTTTTTAAATAATTTCCAAGAGGAAACATGAAATATCTTAATGTTTCTTGAGGTACTTGACACAAAAAAAATGTTTGGTCTTTTTCTGGATCTTGTGCTTGAAGTAATTTGACATCTACCAAAATATTTAGAATAATTGTTTAGATGTTATTGGATATATTAAAATAACTATTTAAAATTAATAAGAAGAAAATTATACTTACTAGTATTTAATTTAAAATATTCAAGATAAGGACCAAAACTAGTCCTAACATAATGTCCTGTTGCAATAGCATCTGCTTGAAATTTCGTACGAGCAAAATTGAAAAATTGATCAAATTTAATATATTTATTACATAAAATATCAGGATTTGGTGTACATCCATTTTCATATTGTTCTGTTAAATAGCTAAAAGTTAAATAAGCAAAGTATTAATTTTTACAAATATAATCAACATTTAGAAGTATACATACCAAAAAATATTATTCCAATATTCTTTTACAAAATTGACTTCAACAAAAGGGATTTTTAATTTTTTGCATATCCATTCTGCATGTTCTTTATCCTCATCAGTTTGACATTTTCCTGTTTCATCTTTAATATCCCAATTTTTCATAAATACTCCCGTGACATCATATCCTTTAAAAATATTAATTTTATCAATAATTTTATTTTATATTTGTAAATTAATATATAATCTCAAATTTTTATTTTTTTAAAATACCTTTATTTTTTAAAAGAAAAGCTGCTACAGCACTATCAACTCCACCAGATATACCCACAATTATTTTTTTGAACATTTTAAATTCTATTTTATTATAACATAAATATATAAATATATAAATAATATATAAATATATAAATAATTCAAATATTTTAGTTTTTATTTCTCTCAATTTTATTTTACATCATGTTAATTTATCTCAATTATTAAGGAAGCTATTAAAATGATGCATAAAATATTATATAAAAAATTCTTTACAGAATAAAGTATTTTTCTTCTTTATATATATTTAAATATACGATTGATAATATCAAACATGAATTTACGTGTTAATTTCTTCAAATATAATATAATTATATTGATATTAAAAATTTTTTGAAACAATAATATATAAAAAAATGATTGAAAATAGGTTTTATTTTTACACAATATATAATAAAAAATTTTTATAAAAGAGAATTTTTAAACAAAGATCTTTTCTTAATCGATACGATATGCTAAAGGACATTAGAATGAGATGAAAAATATATATGAAGATTGTATAATAAAATTAAGATAATATATATTGTATTTCATTTTCACTCAATCATTTATATAATTTTAATTGCGTATATATTGATTATATGTGCACAAGTATATATTATTATTTTGAAAAGAACTTACAAATTTACAAATAATAAAGGTTAAAGAAGTACTGAATCTATCACGTGGTATACATATACGTGTTCAATAGTTTCCGATTACGTTTTACGTGCGCAACGAATGAGCGACTGTGCTCAGGTTCTGACGCGTTAAACGATATCGAATGGTTTAATAGAAAAATATTTTGCGGGATTGAATCTGAATAAAGGATAGAACGTGATTTTTCACGTGCATGTAGTGTATATTTGATGAAATATCGTTTGTACACTTCCTGTGATTAGCACGTTTCGAGGCTCGCGCGTAGGTCGATGTCCGAAAATCGTTGGCCAATCGACGCACGGCTCTCTCGTCGAGAACCAGTCAAGCACGTTGACAGATATGCAACGGCTGGTCGTAAGAGCTTGCATATTTCGAATGGCATTTTATAGTGTGGATAACAACGTATCGCGTGCTAGTTCAGTCTATTGGATTAGACGAAATTCTCGAAACGATACACCGGTTTTCGAAGAAATGCGCGATTTTGGTGCAAGTGCAACCCATTTTGCGCAGTTTCCATGACCCAGATTATGATGGGGAGTTCGCTCGCCTTTCGGAACAGCTGTTGGCCGCGCGAAGATGTCGGCCGCGGGGAAACGCTTGGATATTTCGTGGATTGCGCGCGCCTCTTGGCGGCTTCGCCGCTACAATTTTCAGGGCTGTATCTACTTACAACATATTAGGCACCTTACAATTCTTCAATTTCATCGGGACGCGATGCAACTTTTTCTGAAGATATCTCATTTAAACTTTCTTGTGTAATTTATCACAATAGCTGAATTTACATGATGAAAGTATATTAACCGGAAACCAAAGGAATGAAATTATTATGAAAACATCTTGTTAAAAATAGTGTACGCGATTTTGTACGTATCATGCTATTTGGTTGCTATGTTTTTTTTTTACGTAGTATGGCATTCGCATAAAATGCCTCGCGCTATTATCCTAATTTATAAAAAGTTATACATATCCCATCAATTGTGTTAAATTACCATTCTTACATAGCGTAATTAAAATTCCATATGCTTTAAACATCACAATAGTATTTGATCAAACAGAAGTTTCAAAGTGTGAAGTTTTATTGTTGTTAACTATTTTTTCTAATGTGACTTATGAGAAGTTCATATTGTGAAGAAGTGCTCGAATGAAACTTTGGCGGTATGTTGTTCGAGAGTATTCGTATACTCTTTTTTTCAATGTATTTATATCTATAGATATTAGCTGTTTTGTAACAAACATTTTATATCTGAAGTATTAACGTACTACGCATAATATATACAATCTAATATATATCACGACAATATTTTTTTGAAAATGTATCAATATATAACAGATATAAAAACACAAATTGAAATTTATATTTCAATTCTAAAATTTTGTGAAATTTAAATTGTCATTGAATGACTAGAAAGCGTAGTTGAACGATAACTGTAGAAAAATAAAATTTCAAGAAATTTACAATTGTAATTGTCATTAATTATGTTCAAAAATGATTTTTCGTAGCAATTACATTCCATGTGATTCCGGACATATTAAAGTAATTAAAGTGAGTGGAATATCTTTATCGTGGAAATAGTGAAAAAAGTACCGAAGAATAATCGATGCACAATTAATGAAAGTTCGAAGAGAAGTCTCGTGAGGTCTGCGGCACGTACGCTTTGCAGGAGGTACCCGAGTGGTTGGTAACAGAGACGCTTAGTAGATGAATACGGTCCTGCGCGATCCCCTCCACTTTCCTCATCCCGCTATACGACCAGTCAGTTCCTTGTTTGCCATACAAAATCCAATAGTTTGCCTTGTACCTCGAGAGAGTGCGAGTATGTCTTTTCCATTTGCCTTTTTTTTTAAAAAGTGCGGTAATTCATCAAAGTACTCGCGAAAATGTGCATTTTACTAAGTTTATTCACTCACACAACAAGATTTCGATGGTTTTGAGAAGGAGATCCCAGAAAGCATAGTGAATTCCTGTCTGAGACCAGACCGACCGGCCCGTTAAGGCTTCGTCGATTTTTTGGTCGTGAAAAAACAACGGAGCCGAAGCTTTTGTGCAGAAAGTCAGTTGGACGATTGAAAAAGACCGATACGACGAAAACCAGTGTATCTAAGTGCGCGTACAAATACTCGAGGTGACTCCTGTGTAAAAGGAGCACCGCAGGACGAATATTTTCACTGGAGTTCTCGAGAAAATGTGTTATGTATTTACGTGGAATATTGCGTAACGTCGAGGGCCGGGAAGTGTTTGGAAACGTGCAACACTGACAAACCTCGCTTCGACGACTTTGCAGCACGGGCAGCACGAGCTCTACGCGTCCGTGCAGCTGGCTTTACCGGCTCTATTTCGTCTCTTCTATCCCAGCGAAATTCCCCTCGCGATACCGCGATCGAAATTTTCCAAAGGAAGAAACTCCACCGACGCTCGTATCTTCTCGTGGAACAGCACAAACTTTCCTCGCGATCAACTTGATTTCAACCTCGACCACTTGCTTCTGGATAACTTCTCTCGAAATTCCCTGGTGCAAGGACGTTCAACTTCTTTTCAAATGGAAATTGGTATGTACATCTTTGATATTTTCATAAGATTTTTACTTTCTTCTAAGTCACTGACATTTCTATATTCATGCAAGGTCATTATAAACTACTATGTGAATGTAGATTGTCTTATAGAAGTATTAGGTTATAATTATTTTTATAACACACATTTAAGTTTTAGTATAATTTTCTTTGTGTTATACAATTTAAGTTTTAGTTTATAAATCATTTTGATTATAATATTGAAAATAATATTATACTTTTGTTCTTAATTACATGCAAGAAATTTATATTAATATGTTTTCCAATATATTATCAATGCATATTAAAATTTGTTTATTTACTTGTTTGTTATTACAATTCATTTCTTATTTTCATTCCAAAAAGATGGGAATTATGAAAAGATATTTTTTTATTATTGATAAACTGTAAATAATATTGGGAGAATTGCAGTTGCGCTTATAAAACTTCATGTATAAAAGTAAATGTAAAGAGAATATATCTTTTATAGTTTTTTGCTTATCTATAAAAAACCAATCAATGTGTTCATAAATTTAAACAATGTATAGAATATAATAATAATATAATAGCAATAGAAAATATTTTTGTGTAATATTAAATGATCTTATAGGGACATTTCTTTTATTGTGTATATAGTGAAATTTAAATTTTACATAAATAATATATCAAATATAATCTTTACTTTTTATTAAATATATTATTAACGTATTCTATCTTTCGCTCATTATACTCATTATTGTATTCATTAAATTTTTACGTATCTAATAGATAATTAATTGAAAAGCATGAAATAAAAAGGAATATATATGATAGTATATGCAATAATAACAAATGATTACAAAACCAATAAATGAAATAATTTATAAATATAATTATTATTAATAATGAATGTTAGTATTTATTGAAAGAAAAATTTCTTTTGTTCCAAATTAGAGATTTAATTCTAAATGATTTATATAGCACTTTTTGTGTGAGGTTATATTACCTAAATATGTCTTTTAGATTTGATTTTTTAGAAGATAGAATCATATTTTCACATGATTTATTTTCTAATATTATCACAAATAATATCATGAAAATGTAACCACGTGCATTTTAATTATTTAATATTATGCAATATATATAACAGTTGCGAGTATGAGTAATTCAATTATTTTTAACTTTAAATTGACTAAGAAATTGAAGTCACAATCGTTTCGAATTACTCAAAATTGAATTATAAAATTAAATAATATATTATAAATAATATACTATTTATTAATATATACTAATCATTGTATATATTAACGTACAAAAATATTTTTAAACATGGTCACATAGCGTGTTTAAATTTAACATAAATACTAAAAATTTTCTTAAGTTATTATTGTAAAATGTTTTCTTTATTGAAATAATAATAAAATCTTTATTGAATTTTATATTTTATTCTATTCTACAATGAAAAAGTTTTGTGTTGTTCGAAGTTATAGGAAAATACTCCCGCTGTTTTAGATTCTTCGGAAGTTCTGTCATACGGTGCCCGAGCGCGCGGTGCTTTCAAAATTACGAATACTACGATGTAAATTCAAATCGATTTAGGAAAGAAATATCGAAATTTAATGAATGTTTTTTTCTACTGTATCAATGTATTCACGCACGATATTAGCTAGCGTAGTACGGATGCATCGTCGATCACGTCATTTATCACCTTAAACGAAACAATACCACCACCGAATACTTTCAAAGTCTACTACACCTTTTCCGTCCGTTCGTGGCGCGCTAAGCATACAATACGCGCGAAAGAGTTGCGTCGCGTTTTATGACAGTTTTAATGGGAATACGATAATTATTTCTATTAAATCCGACATTAAATAACATACGATTAGTTTTCTGGTGAATTACAACGTCACTAAACAATAATCGTTCTTCGATCCGTAGTATTTCCAATGTGATCTGCGATGAAACGTGTTCGCGGGCTGGACGAGGTAGCATCACCAGCAGCAGCAACATTAAAGCACTCATCAGTGAGTGCAGGAAGTGGCTTAGGTGGCGGAGGAGGTGGTTTGGAGTACCATTCAAGCAGTGGAATAGGCGTTGTTGTACCTGGCCAAGCAGTTCGATCAGTTGCTTCGAAAGAAATGCCGGGAAGCATACAATTTGGAACTGCCCAAACTCAACAGCAATATACTGGAGCAATTGTAGTGCCGACTGCGGCTCCGTCCCCTATTAAGGTATGTATTATCTACATTATAATAATAATATTAGTAAATAACTATGTGGTTTTTTAAAATTTTTTAAAATTTTTACTATTTTTTTTAGTTATCTCATTGTTTTAAATTTTTTTTTCATATTTTAATTTTTTTTCTTGTATAAAGTTCATCATTCATAATCGTTCTTCATGTATTAAAAATATGTATAATAAAATGATGTAAAATGAGATTAATCTGCTTAAGAGTAGTTTAAATTAAATTAAATATTAATTTATTATGTTTTTTTAAATTACTACATTAATAAATTTATATGATATTATGAAATATTTTTTTTGCATGAATATATTATATTATTGTTTTTATTTTTATATTTGATAAAGTTATAAAATAAAAAAATTAATTAATTTTAATAATTTTAATAAAATAAAATAATCTTTATGCTTCGTATTATTAATGAAAGAATAATCAATTATATTTGTGTATACAATCTTTTTTTTAATACCAAAAAAATTTTTTTATATTTTAAGTTCATATATACAATCAAGTTTTTAAGAATTAGATGCAAATTGTGTAATTATTATCAATTATTTTTGCAGGGAAGTGGATCTGGAGGACTTACTTCTACATGTAGTAGTAGCAATGTAAACACTAGTGGAGGGTTACATGGTGGAATAGGTGGTGGGAGTAATCATAGTATGGGTTCCCAACAGCCTGCACCAGGAACTCAAAATCAAGTTCATAGCCAACAGCAACCAACAATAAGGCATAAGGTTCATATTATATAATAAATCATAATAAATTAGAAATATCGAGACTTATAAATTATATCTTCATAAATATATAATATATATTATATATTTTATTATTATATATATTATATATATATTATTATGAATTATTTATAATATAATTATAATTATAATATATAATAATTATATTTTTATAATTATATAAAGATAGAATAAAACATTAAAAATAATTTTGATTATTAATAAAATAGATTTTTTTAACTAACAATTTAGTTTACAAATTTCATTGTAATGTTATTCATTTCATATAGGTTCATTCTAGCAATGTAGCACCATTAGCTTCTACTCCACCAGGCAGTAGCCTAGGTAGTGGCAGTGGATCCCAACAGTTCCAGAGATTAAAAGTAGAAGATGCATTGTCTTATTTAGATCAAGTAAAGTACAAATTTAGTGATCAGCCTCAGGTAAATAAAATATGATGATTATTGATTTTGAAAAAAATTTATGATAATTATAGTTTCAATTATGTTTAATTTCAGGTGTATAATGATTTTTTGGATATTATGAAAGAATTTAAGTCACAAAGCATAGATACACCAGGAGTAATAACAAGAGTGAGCCATTTATTTAAAGGACATCCTGAACTTATTGTTGGTTTTAATACCTTTCTTCCACCTGGATATAAAATAGAGGTACAGGCAAATGAACAAGGATATGCATTTCAAGTATCAGTTAGTATGCCAAGTCCAACAGCAACACATACTGCTACCTTGTCACAACATCATTGCACTGTAAATGTTGGTTCGCCTCCTGTTGCAAGTCCACCAACACAACCAGCAAAAGCTCCACCAGTTTTACAAATAATGCAAGGGTAAGATGCTATTAATATTATATATATTTTCGTCATTATTTTTATAGAATAAGTTAATAAATAATATTTTACATGTTATTTAAAATCAGATCCGGAAATATACATCATTCATTGGCAAATAATATTTCGAATAACAGTTTAACTGTACATGCACCTTCACCACCACCAGTACAGGCATACAATAATTCACATGTTAGTGCAGCTCAAGCACAGGCTGTGAGTCAAGCATTAAGTCAAGCGCAAGATGGTATTCCGACCAGTGGGCAAACTCAACAGAGCCAACCAGTTGAATTTAATCATGCAATTAATTATGTTAACAAAATTAAGGTTTGTATTCTGTTAAAGAATATAAAATACAATATTGAAGATATCTAATTTTGTTTAATTTTAGAATCGGTTCCAAGGTCAACCAGACAAATATAAAAGATTTTTAGAAATTCTACACACTTATCAGAAAGAACAACGAAATTTAAAAGAATCTGGACATATGGGTGGCACAAGTGGATCTGGTGCATCTGGCGGAGCAAAACATTTAACAGAAGCAGAAGTTTACAGTCAAGTTGCTAAATTATTCGAAAACCAAGAAGATTTACTCGCTGAATTTGGACAATTTTTACCAGATGCCACTAATCAACAAAGTGCATTGGTAAATTGACATATTGTTAAAATGAATACGAAAAAAGATTAAAAATAATTACTATTTTTTTTTATAACATCATTTTTATAATATTTCAGAGTAACAAGACTGCTACAGTTAACGATCATACAACAATCGTTAAAAAACCATTGGGACCTAAAGCACCTTATAATAATTCAGGAAATATTTCGAGAGATCTTCGAGAATCAAGCGGTATTAATACAATAGAACGAGAAACTCGTGATCATAGAGATCGTGAACGGGAAAGAGATAGATCTGGTATACGAGATATTAATAGTGTACAAAAACTTGGCCACAATACGGGACAATTAAAAAGAAGTCCGTCGTTTTCACCTTCGGTAACAGCTGGAAACTCTCATCATATACAACATGGTCCACCTCCTTTAAAAAAGCATAAAGTATCATCCATGCGTGAATGTGTTACCATAGCGGAAGCTGGAAAATATGGTAGTTTGAACGATTATGCTTTCTTCGATAAGGTATTTTTGATTTTTAATTTTTATAATTATAACGAAAGGAAAATAAAATAAATACATCATAAAGAAAATATTTCTTATTATATTTTTAGGTTCGTAAAGCATTAAGATCTCAAGAAGTATATGAAAATTTCCTCAGATGTTTGGTTTTGTTTAATCAAGAAATAGTTTCCAAATCTGAACTGGTGCAATTAGTAACGCCATTTCTTGGTCGCTTTCCTGAACTTTTGCGTTGGTTTAAAGATTTCCTGGGCCATTTGCCTGAATCTTCTAACACCAATACAACAAATGCGAGTAGCAATTTAAATGTCGAAGCGCTACCAAATAATGTTGTACGAAGTCATCAGGAGAGACCGCAAGGTGATTTGGCGATGGAAATTGACTATACGGCATGCAAGCGCTTAGGAGCATCATATTGCGCATTACCAAAGTCTTACGTTCAACCAAAGTGTACAGGAAGAACGCAGTTGTGTAAAGAAGTTCTTAACGATACATGGGTTTCATTTCCAACTTGGTCAGAAGATAGTACATTTGTAACATCCAGGTATGTATTTTGTTTAAATTATTTTTATATAATATTTATTATATAAAATATCGAACAATAGAAAATTTTTTGTTGGTTTGGAATGTTTAGGAAAACTCAATATGAGGAATTCATTTATCGTTGCGAGGATGAACGATTCGAGTTAGATGGTGTAATAGAAACTAATGCATCAACGATTAGAGTTCTAGAGGGTGTTCATAAAAAAATGAGTAGAATGAGCCAAGAAGAACTTCAAAAATTTAAGTTAGACGATTGTCTCGGTGGTTGTTCTCCTACAATTCATCAAAGAGCCTTGAAGAGGATATATGGTGATAAGGCTGCTGATATTATAGATGGTCTTAAGAAAAATCCTGTCGTAGCAGTACCAGTGGTTCTTCGTCGATTAAAGAGTAAAGAAGAAGAATGGCGGGAAGCGCAAAAGGGTTTCAATAAAATTTGGAGAGAACAGAATGAAAAGTACTACTTGAAATCTCTAGATCATCAAGGTATCAATTTCAAGCAAAATGATGTGAAAGCTTTAAGATCTAAAAGTCTATTTAATGAAATTGAAACATTATATGATGAGGTTCGTAATTCTGTTTTTTCTTTAATATTTATATATTTCTTGTTATTTAATTTATTTTTTTAATAATTTATTTTGTAGAGACATGAACAAGTAGATGATGGCAGCGGAGATGGTCAAAATAATAGTGGTCCACATCTTGTATTACCTTATAAAGATAAATCTGTCCTAGATGACGCAGCTAATCTTCTTAT
The DNA here is from genome assembly GCF_014066325.1 of Apis laboriosa. Lineage (NCBI taxonomy): Eukaryota > Metazoa > Arthropoda > Insecta > Hymenoptera > Apidae > Apis > Apis laboriosa. The sequence goes on from NW_025223257.1 coordinate 3,321,082, forward strand.
TCATCATGTAAAACGTCAAACAGCCATCCACAAAGAAGACAAGCAACGAATAAAGCTTTTATTAAAGCATTTTATACCTGATCTTTTTTTCCATCCACGTCAGGAATTGAGCGATGATGAACGAGATGAAGATGGTAATATCATAATTTGATAAATATATTATTATATAGCTGAATATTTTTATATAAAACAATTTTAAAACAATTTATTTTACACATTCGCAATTATAGATGAGAAGGAAGATCTCAATGTAGCAGCATGTAGTAATTCTCAATCGGCAACGATGAATATTTCTCCATTGAGTGGTGGTCTCCAAGCAAATAGAAATAAGGCCCCTGTATCTCCGATTCCGTCTTCCACATCGATTAAAACTGAACCTGATATTAAAGTACCAATTCATGCCATGTCGAATGATCCTGAAGAAGCGTACACGCTTTTCATGGGCAGCAACAATTGGTACCTTTTTTTAAGGTTACATCACATTTTATGCGAAAGATTAACAAAAATGTACGATCGAGCTGTGGCTCTTGCTGAAGAGGAATCGCGATATAAACAACAACGCAAGGAGAGTACAGCGGTCGCATTACGATTAAAACCCAAAAGTGAGTATAAATCGTAATTTTATTTGCATAGAAGATATTTTTTAAATTATATTTTATAATTTAATATTTTTAATGTATTTAGATGAAATTGAAATTGAGGACTATTATCCTGCATTTTTGGATATGGTTAAGAATGTCTTAGACGGTAATATGGAAAGTACTGCGTATGAGGATACTTTGCGAGAAATGTTTGGTATTCATGCATATATCGCTTTTACGTTAGATAAGGTTGTGACGTATGCCGTAAGACAAGTAAGCATATATATATATATATATATCAGTATTTTAAAATATTTCCATTATAATTTTATACTCGAAATGAACTTTAGAATAAAAATATAAAATTCTCAGTTGCAGCATTTGGTCTCAGATCCTATATGCCAGCAATGCATGGAATTATTCCAGCGAGAACAACGTCAACCAAAAGAAAGTAGTGGTGCAGGTGGTTTATGTGCTACAGCATACATGAGACTTGGTGCAGAAATGTCGTATCAACGTAAAGCTGAAAAAGCTATGGCGGACGAGAATTGTTTTAAGATATACATTGTAAGTATTTAATGATAATTTAATTTTTTACACATAATATATTATTTTCTTATAATTTATTGTTAAAAAATAAAAATTTTTTTTGTTATTTTTCAATTTATATATAATAATAATATATTTTCATTCTTAAGTATTTTATTTTTTAATTTCAGCTGGCAATATTATTAATATTTATATAATTTATAGATGTAAAAAAATAAATATTAAAAAATGTTATTTTTTAATCATTTAAAAAAAGGATATTTTATATGTAAAATTTTTTATTGTTACAGTATAAAAAAGACTGTAAAATGACAATGGAATTGTTGGATACGGAAGGTGATGAGGCGATGGACAACAATTGTAGGGAAAGAGAAAGGGAAGGAGTTACTGTATCTGAAAAATGGTCTACATATGTTGAGAGGTTTTCTGCTCCAGCTGGTCAGACTAGCCCGAAAGACACCCCTACCTTAACAGACAATGAGCCAACAACCAATCATCCTGTGAGTAACGACCAGGCAGCAAGGGGGGGGAGGGGCAGAAAGCGCAAGAACACTGACACTAGCAAGAAGGTATAGGATCCACATCCCTTTTCATAATCATTGCCAACGTTGAAGTTTACATTCATTCGTATTTGATGTCTGTGATTGGAAGTTGTACCGTTGCCATTCAGTGTACAACTAGTGTCCCAAAGAACGAAAATTTACTTTCTTCTAATTATTTCGTGTGATCGTATTATGAAAATATGCCAGAGATATTCGTGTGTGAAACGTTTGATCTCGTAATCAGGCGCCTTTCCAAAAGAAATTCGGTCTTCAAGAAAATCTTTGTTGACTTCCTTAAAGAAAAATACCAAAAAAGAAGTAGAAAATATTTTAGGAACGAATATTGCTGCATATAATATCGGTTGTTTGCTAATACGAGGAAGCTATGTAGCCATATACGATCTGCTATCACCAATGCTTTATCATGCGAATGGGGTCAGAGCACTGGTTCATGCTTGTCATTATATAGAAGTTGCAGAACTTTGTATACATAACCAGAATGAACTAATATTCTTTTAAATGCTAGAAAAAAAAAAAAAAAAAAAAAAAAAAAAAAAAAAAAAAAAAAAAAAAAAAAAAAAAAAAAAAAAAAAGAAGAAGAAGAAGAAGAAAGAAAAAGAATGGAAAGTCATATATTTATTTTCATAATGTTTAAAGAGATAAGAGAGATATGATTTTCATCTCAGTGCGTCCATTGTGGTGCTGTAAATTAAGTAAAGAAAAAAGAAAGAAAAAATAGAAAAAAGAATATAGTGCACAACGCGAATCCCCATTCTTTATTCTATATATTCGTACTATTGGTGTGTTGCAACACCATTAAATATTACATAACTATAAATTATATTTCTATATTTTAAATATCGATTCATAATAAAACAACGATATCTCAATAGCAATTTTTTTAAATTTTCAAATGCAAATATTTATCAAAGGCATTCAGAAGAATACTGTTCAAAAGAATACGATTCACTGCTTTGCTTCCTCGTTTTTTATGCCGTGAATAATTCTTGTCTGTCCATGCAATCATTTACGCGACGATTTATTCTTTCATCCGGTGATATCTTTTTTATTCGCGATTTTTATTTAGGATTGAAAGAGATAGTTCGTATTAAAAGTAGTTTAATAAGAGGGAAGGAAATGCGCGATGTTAAGAATCCCGTATAAAATTCCAAGTTATTGTTATTTTTTTTAAATTATATTTTATATTTTGCAATCGATTATCTAATAACTTCTTTTTGTTTTGTTTTTTTTTGTTTTTATTTGAAATAAAAATATGTTAAAAGTGATGATTGTATACATTTACAAAAGCTTTAAAAGCTTATAAAAGATAAGAGTATTTTTAAATTTATTATTTTATTTTTATATTGAAAACATAGTTTTCCTGTAAATCTGTCATTTGTCACTTGACACAAAAAAGAATCGGTTCAACGAAACAAACAAGGAAAATTTTCGTACATATAATTACAACATGCTGTTTCATCGTGTTGCCTCCATTGCCTACTTCGCGTTTCTTAGAGGAGAGAAAAGAAAGTTAACTAATTAGAACAAAACTATAGTTACGAAATGAAGGATATTAATCAGCATCTAATCGCATTTTACAAATGTACAAAAAAAAGTATCAAGGGGACACGGCATACATAAAATAAAATCCGAGCAGTGCCATAAATGAATGTAAAATGTTAGCATAAAAGAGAAAAAGAACATAACATTTGATATTGGTCAATTCTTAATATTTAGTTCATTTTCATCGTACTATTATTATAAATTAGATAAGATAATAATTTCTAGAATTTATTAACGCATAGAATTAAAAAAAAAATGTAAATATTTGATATAAATTTGTATATATGTTTTGATACGCAACATAGGTTGACTGGTAGTGTGCATCTACTGAATCTAAATCTGAAATTTCATCATTTCGCTATCATACATTCGAACATTAGTGAAGCCTTTGGGAAGGAATTATGGATATTGACTCGTGAACACATTACTTCCACGCCACATCACGCCGTGCAGGGTAATCGTGGCTTTTTCTATCTTCTGATCGTTCCAACTTTAAATTTGTCACTATGAAACTTCTAGTATGCCGGAGTAACTATTGAGTCCAGAAAAGAAAATAGAAAAGAAAAAAGAAAACCAGTGCTGGAAAAAAAGGTGCAGAATACGATAAAGTACCATTTTGAAGATTTTTCAAACACTTCCAAAGGTTGTGTGTTATGGTTCCTTACGGAAATTAACGAAAGAAACTTGGGAAATTTCTCGTCCGTACTATTAAATTAGGGTATGTTAACGATACATTGAAATTGTATATTTTTTAGACATTAGGCTAGGATACCAGCCTTATTTAAAAGATTTTTAATTACGACGAACACTTGTCGATTCGACGTGTTATATATTACATTCTTCGAATCAAATTTGTTCGACTTAGAAGTAGTGTGATATGTAAAATTATAGTATGCATTGGTTCTAGCTTGAAGTTAAATGAAAACTGGAAGTAGCGTTATCAATGGCGTGGACCAAGTGTGTTCCTGGCTTAACTGTTGCGCCACTGTGAAATACACGTGTATGATAATTCTTTGCTGTGTATATATATTAATATATAAGTAGTAAAGCAAAGATTATATGGTGTAGCATGTAAATAGAAAATCACTTGTATCTTTTAATTAATTCATAGCTCTAATTGAAACGTAACAGTACGAAGTGTTGATATCCCTTCAATTGACTTGGAATAATCTGCCAAAGGTTTCACAGTTTTAGCTCTCTCGATTGTTGTTGTTGGTTTTTGCATTGAGATAAGGTCCATTAATTTTTTTTTTCATTTTTTTCTTTTTTTTCTTGTTTCTTTTTTTTTTTTTTTTTGTTTGATACTTCAATTTTAAATTTTTTGTAATTTCACTCGTAACTACATTCTTCTCTTGCAAATGACACAATTCTGTCAAAGGTGTTAATAATTTTTTACGGTGCAAATTATATAAATTGTTGCTTATTAAACTTTAACTCAAGAGTATCGGTTTTAATGTCGTATCCTCCGCAGGTTTGACGAACGAGTTAACCAACTTTATAATTGAAAATGTGCTTTTTAATTTGTGTCGTTTAGGACTTCTTTTTTTAAATTAAACAACATTAAGAAATACTGTTGACGATTGCTAGTTTTATTGTTTGACGTCGAGATAAAGAAAAATCTACGTTTTGTATATTTTATGGATAACAGGTACTACTTCTTAGTTTTCTTTGCCATAGTATATTCTGTACAGTTATAGAAACACGTTTATGACGCAAGTGGATTTTCAGATGCAGTGTTCGCAACGTTGTTTCCTCATTGAATAATATCTTCGTATTTTGTACAAAATGTAAAACAAAATGCATTTCCTGACAAGGCTCTGCATCATGGAATTTTAAGCGCTATTATATATATAGAGAGAGAGAAAAACTACACGTATTATGTACGTGTATATATATATATATATATTTTTCGTTTATTTAACGGTTCAATACGTTTTTATTAGATAACGTGGCACAAATTTAAATTAATTTAAACTATATACATATATATATATATATACATATATATGTATATACCTAAATATATATATTTATATATATGTAATTATTGCCACAAATAATCTGATTTAAACGTTACTGTGACATTTGTAATATAGTTTCATTGAGACTATGAGATCGTACGTGCAGACAGATTTTATGTGATTGTTATAAGCTCATATCTCCGTTTTCACTTTATGCAGTGAATTTTAAACTCTATATATATATAAGACATATATATATATTTTGTAACTGTAATCTGTATATGAAATGAATATACATATAATAATAGATAAACAATAATATTGTATAGAAGAGAGATATTGAAATACATGAACAATGCTTTTAAACATTATTGTCTAACATCATTTTGTACCACTAAATTTATTACTTTGATTCTCCGATAATATTAATTTTTTGTAACAAGAAAGAAAAGAAAAGAAGAAGAATTCTTTGCCTCTGCTTTTACGAATGAAACAAGACAAAAAACAATGTAAACCAAATATTTTTTAACACTATATTTAAATACTTCGTAATCATACAAACATTTAATTCAGATGTTGAAATTTTTATGTTTTTATCCTCATCTAATTTTTATTTTAGATATTTTCTCTCGCTTAGCTTCGATTTATTCTGCTTTATCATTTCAATATTATGTCATGTGTGTTTTGAATATTAAACGTTGATAAATATATGTATATTAAGAGTAATATATCTCTTTTCTAACACATTTGTATTTAAAAATAGTAAAACTGTCATAAATTGAAATTGTTAAACAGTTTCATCCAAATCATGTTAATACGTCGTCTTTTTTTGTTGTGCTTTCGATTTAAATAGTTCACTCGTCGTCTATGAATGTACTTACATAGATCGAAAATTGAACTAAAAATATTGTTTTAAACTCATTTTTCATTTCATCTTATGTTCACTTACTTTGTCCATGCAAAATTATTAAAAAAAATTTGTTTTATTATTTTCAGATATTATTGGTACTAAATAGTAATATATATCGTATAATTATTCAATTTATGAAAATTTATAATTAATATATTATTGTTTAAATTAAGAAATTGTTATTTACTTACTAATTATTTATGAAGTGCCGATAATATGTTAAAAAATAGTAAAACAACAGATTGCAACATATCATTTTTTTAATGTGTTTGAATTTCATTTATTATTTTCGTATATAAAACATCTCCTTATAAAATATTAATTTTTTTTTATTATATTCTTTAAAAAATATCCTTTTACCTATCCATGTTTTTTCAAATCAATAATTTTTATTTCTAGAATACAATTATTTACAGATATGTAAGCGATTAAATGTGTCAGTGTATAATGACAATCACATAATGACAAATAATTTGTTCGAAAATGAAAAGAAGAAAGATAGGATAAAAAAAAAATAAGTTCCTTTTAAATAAGTGAAAAACTTTTATGAAAATTCTGTTTTTATGTAGAAAAGTTGAATATTATTTTTGAATATACTTTTTATTTATTTTTGTATTTGATCGTAGTTTGTTTTATAATTTTTTTTTTTTTTTACTTAAATTCTTTTATTATTATTATTTTAAAAAAGCGTAAAATATATAAAAGGAATGTTTGTAACTTGGTACAATGTGTAAAATATTGTAATAAATTATTTTGTAATTGTACTGTAATAAGAGCTCTGAAGTATATTGAACTTAGTAGTAATTACCCACGATAGTGTAATGAACATTATCATAAGAAATCTATATTCACATATCATGGTGTAACTTGTTAAAAAAGTTAACATAAATCGATTGTTGTAGATGGATGGGAATGGTTGGAGTTTAGGCAGAATCTTGGCAGGACGTAAGCCTGTATTTCTTTACCGTAATGTTAGGCAATGGAGGAAAAGAACTGCGAGAATGATGTCGGCATCTATGCCTAATACTATGCCTCATCCCGAGAAAAGTGCAGAGTAAGTATTTTTTCAATTTCTATAGTAATTTTTCTAATTCAATCTATATAATAATTTTTTTATAAGATAAATTTTAATTTTTTTTTTTTTTTTTTTTTTTTAGGACAACAGATAAAGAAAAATCATTGGATTCTGTAGATGCACTTCTAAAACGGCCTCCTAGTTTAAGATTAGCAGATTCTGGGGATACATCTGATATCATCAATTCTGATGAAACACAATGCAGATTTAATCCTAATAGTTACCAAATGCTCTATATTGCTAGTAAGGAAGCATTCCTATATAAACAAAATTCATTCAGTCGTGCCAGAGAGGTATGTTTAATAATTAAAGTTTAAATATATATTTTATTTGTTAACGATCTTCTATATTTGCGATATTACTTATTTGCTTTTTCAACATCAACAGTGTCATCCAGCTGTGACAAAACATTTGAATTCAAAATTCCATCAATGGTTGGCATCTTGGGCATCTAAAAATGTTGCGGACGTTCAGCATCGATTATGTCAAGATTGGTTGATGGGACGTTACGAAAACTTAATTCCTCATAAGACACGAGTGATCACAGACAATGACCAAACGAGATCGCCTTATAGACAATACAATCGTTATAGAGTGGAACGTTTGCAACCTGATCTTCTGACAGAATCCTGTGTATAATCATATGTCTTTTATCATTTCTTTACCACGAGAGATCTCTCTTATCATTTCTTTATTGAGAACTCGTTTCGGTAATCTCACATTCATATTTTCTGTTTAAAACAAATTAATAGTTAAGAGAAAATTATCAAGGCAAAATTAAAGATGATTCTTGAATTATTTGATTATTCTTGAATTATATTGCGTGCACGTACAACGAGACGCATGTTTTATTTTGCCAACGAAGTTCATCGGGAACGAAGAAGGTGCAGAAATGGTCATTAGAAAAGAAAGTATCGAAGACTATAACGAATCGTCTTTACATTGTGTGTACTACACTTATTCATTCAATTTTTACTAAATTTGATTCTTTAACTGTACAGGTTATAAATAATCTGATGCAAATGGAAATATCGCTGATTTGTTGTTGTTTGTCTAAAAGTTTAATGTAAAGAGTCTCTTCAATTTAAAATATTAAATAAACTATCGAATCGAATATTAGAAGAAAGAGAAACAGTTGTAACGAGCGATATTTCCAGTTGTATTGAAGATCAAGCTTGTGATCAGGTAATATAAGATATCTAAACGTAATGTTTCATTTCCGAAGATCGAATACTTTCCGATATAATTAGATATAGATTTTCCAGGTAAGGTTTTACATAAGAGAGTAAAGTTACGGTAAAACTTTTGATACTTTATGTAATATCTTAAAAGATTTAGAAAGAATATTCTATCGTCATGTAATTGTCGTTTATAAGCGTATTGCAGATTCAGTCAATTTTATTTTATTAAGTATTTTATTTTTATAGAGAGAGAGACTTACACGATTGTAATTGAAACATTAAATATTGTTAGTAATTAAAAATCTATTAAAATTTCGATTTACATATGTTCTATTATTTAAACACTTTCTATTTATATATAACTAAAACGTAATAGAATATTGGATTATAATAAATTGGCCAAAATTGTATACTTTTTTTTTTAATAATATAAATTGTATATACATGTATGTAAAATATCTTTCATTCGAAGTTTTTAATAACTTACTTCTCTTATTTTCTTACGAATATGGTAATTAGAATTTTCGTTCTCTTAAATTCGGTATACATATAATTACATGTATAAATAAATACATGCTTGTATATATATATATGTATGTGTATATATGTGGATATATAATAATTGAAGACATATATACGTATATACACATATAAAATGAAAAAAAACTAGGCCTTATTTTTTACCTGATCTTTAGGCTATTCGATAAAAACTGTAAAATATTTAAATGTGGCGGTGTTCCTGTACAGTGCAAAGCTGTTGACAACGTTAGAATGCGGTGTTCATTGGGAAAGACATTATCTCATCACGCACGAGATATATGGTTGATATTATTTTATGTTATTATTAAGTATATATCTTTTTATTAGTTCTTTTACTTTGTAAGTCTATGCATGAGATACAAACTATGAACTGATTAAACATTTATAAATTATTTTTTATACTGTTAATATCGATTACAGTGTTTAAGATTTGCATTAGATTTGAAACATTCACAAAAAAGAAAAAATAAAATAATTAGATGAAGGAATTCGTGCGTGGTGAAAAAAAATAGCATATAATTTCTATATAAAATTTAAATCTTTATAATAATACAAAAAAATGAATGGCTTTCATTATATGGATTTTCTGTGATTTTCAAGACATTCAAGTAAAAAATAACATTTAAAAAATACTGATGGATAATAATGTATACATAAATTTTTAATTGAATACATTTTTATCCTTATTTAATTTAATTGAAGTCTTGACGTCTCTATTTTTCTGATTAATTTTCAAAAGATGCCATTTTACATTCATTTAGACATATAAATACAGATACACCGTGCTATTCAGTTATGCAATAATACTGCCCCCCATCCCCTCATCCCTTGTACATTAAACTGTATATCTTATTAAAGATGAACAAAGAAAAGAGAGACGCGGTCTTCCGATGCTCGACTACTTGTGACTATTGATGATGAATGATGATAGTGTATTTTATCGAGAAATTGCTAATTTTAAAAGTGTATGTCCATGTATCAAAAGTGAATGTACAGGCAATTTTATTACTCGAGATAATAATTTAATGTTGATATATTTTGCACAAATCATTATTAATATTAATAAATCATTAATATTATAGCTGTTTTATTTGATTTATTAAATTATTTTCAGGACAATTCGCAATTAATTCATCTATATTTATTAATAATTAAAAATTGAGGTAAGTGATAGAAATGATGAAAGAAGGATATAAAATACAATATAATATTTCCAGCAACATTACTTATTTTTATTAAAAATGATAACATTGATAATCATTGTACAACTATAGATAATTTAATCTTCCTGTGTATTAAATATTAAGTGAAATACTGCATATGAATACATTGCCTGTACTATTTTCTACACGCTTTCTTGAAATAGTAAAAATATTCTAAACTATTAATTCATTTAAGTAATGTTTAAGTGGTTTTTCTAATAATAAAAATTTTCTAAATAATTAAACACACACATTACATTTAACATATTATTAAATTCATAAATTTTGAAATATTTTTGATATTATAAACGTGTAGAAAAATGGTTCTATATAATTATTTTTCTGTTTTATCTTTTCATGTATATCTATTGCAATGTAATTGGAAAAGAACAAACAAAGAATAAGATGATTTATCATTCTTATCTTTCATTAACTCTTGTTTTGTGTTAATATAGTTGCAAAGCAACTGCAAGACGGTGTAATATCAATGAAATGTGAAAAATGTTGAAAAATAATTGTTGGGGCAAGAACCTCTTTGGTCTTTGAATAAAAATTCGAACATGGCATTTATAATGAATGAATGATAATTATAATTGATGAAAGAAATATAATTAGATTGTAAATTAAACTACTATTTCATCCATCAATTATATTACTATTGCACGCTATAAATAATCGATAATGATATACAAAAAAGATTCAAAACAATTTTCCCTGTTAAGTACAAAATTGTGAATCGTGCCTTATCAAAATACTGTAACCTATACTTGCTAATTTTACACCACCTTGAGTACTCTTAAGGTGCATATTAACTTAAGAATAGTTAAATGTTAATCGCTGATAAACTTCGATAAAAAATAAATTCGTTTACGTAACTGATATTTTTAAATTCAAATATAAATCGATATATCGAACCATTCGTCGAAGTTTGTCATCGATTGTAAGAATCGATTGCTAACTCGTATTTGAAAGTCGAATGATTCAATTGCATCATTATTATTGATGAAATATTAAAAAAATTTTACATTTGTCTTCTTTTTAAACAAAAGATACATTTCTCGTAAATTTCAATAATAAATTTTATATTGGTAATAAAAGTTTTATGAAAAATTGAAAAAAATAATGATCGAGATGAAATTTAAATGATTCGAATTTTAAATGATAGTTCGCTTACTTCAAGTGTAATAAACGAGCTATAACTTAAGAATAAAATTACAAATTTTCAAATCTTATTAAAGTTTGATACAAACTCGAATCTTCTTAGACCTGATCTTATTCATTCTTGAAATATTTAATAATATTTAATAAATTTTTTATAACTTAGATATTTTTGATGAGACAAGTACAATTCATTTGTGATAATTTAGTTTAATAAAATCAATCAGGTCTGAAAAGATTTCATTTCATACTTCCTTCTATTTCATATCAAGAGAAAGTAAAATGAAACTTATGATTACAATTCAAAAAATATTAATGCATATTAGTTATTGCTTAATTACTTTATGATGAATTTTCTATATGAATAATTTGAAGAAAAACTGCAACTTACGGCTTCATATTCCGTGCGTCTTGTGTATTCCGAACGATAGTAACTTAATTTCCGTTTCTACTCTCAATTTACATTAAAATTAACGTGACACTGCGATATTCATAATTTTTTTTTATCGATTTTTAACGAAATTAAAATTTAAAATAATTTACAAACTAAACGAATTTGAAAATAGCGCCACTGCACGAGACTTGCTTAATAGCAGCGCGAAATTTATACGCAGTCTTTCGTTACCAGTCATAGGTGGTGCATCATTCGAAGACCCAATTCGTCTCGTGTAGTTAAAGGTAAAATTAATAATTTTAAACACTTTTTTTTGCTAAAACTATGAAAAAATTGTAAATAATAATCTCAAGAAGCTTTTTATATAAGAATATAATAAGAATATATATAAATAAATACTTTTTATAGTTAAAATATATTCTAATATTCTTACGCCGGTAGACCAGTATTCCCATATTATACGTTCAAATAATTTGTTTCGATTTTCATCTTATTCATCTATAAATATTAATAATTCGTTAAAAATCTTTAAATACAATCAATTAATTTTTGACTTATGCTCTAAATTTAATAAATTTCGAATAAAAAATTTCCGATATTCTGTCTGTCTCTAATCTCGATTATCGAAATATATCGAAATATATCGCGGCCATATTTGATTTTAAATATCTAACCGATATTTGATTTCGTTTCCGCAGTGTTCGTTCAAATATTAATAGCACTTAGACAGGCCGCATAAAATTATTTAATATATATAAATTGTGATATTGTGACATGTTTTTTGTTATAGATTTATATACGCGAGTATAATAGTTGACATAATATTAAAACAGAGTGTCAAAGTGTTTTTTGAAAAACGGAAAATTCACTTCGTTCAATGGAGCCATGCATGAGACAGCAATAAGGACGATGATGCCACCATGACCACGGTTGTTTGAGAAGATGTTTGTCATTCAGGTATGTTTGTTTATCATGTTTCTTAACTAAGATAATCCATATCTTCGGCTGTCTCGCCTTCGATGTCATCCGCTGTCGTATTTTGACGGCAATGATATACGTATGCACTCATAGATACATTTTCTCCAGTGCGTACACACTTATACGTTTCATCAGGACACTTGCATCTAATACATAAAAAGAAACAATTTATTGTAATAAAATATCTATATAATATAGATATAAAAAAGTCAAATTTTTAATTTAGCAAAGTTTATTTTGATATTAATTTGAATAATAAGTTCATGCATATCATTATTATTTGTATAGAAGAAAATAATGGAATAAATTAAGTATTCATTATGACAAATGAATATTTAATAAAGAATATTTATCGTTCCTTTTTATCTTGAAAAAATTACATATTAATTCATTCATAAATATATAATTTTAATACATTGTTTAATACATTGTACGGTATATAAAATGGAATATATGGATATATAAAATGGATTGAATCTTAGTTCTTGGATATTTTTAGAAATTATGCAAAATATAATGGTTCATTTCGAACAATTGTTCAAAATTAAATTAAGATCCTATAAAATATCTTAATTAGTTGTATGAATTGAACTTTTTATATTCAAGTGGCGATTTTCAGAATAAATCTTCATATTTGACTTTACATGAAACTCGAGTAACGAATGAAAAATGGCAATAAGTATGGAACTTCCAAGTCCATTCCGAATATCAGATTTCAGCGAGTATCAAGTGTCATAACAGAAGGCTTATATGTTTTTATCAAAATTATAAATAAGCACGTAAAATGCAAGGAATCAATCGTTTATCATTGGAATTCAAAATTACTAGTTAAATAATAATTTTAATAACAATGATGATGAATTTGATTCATCATTAATATAATTTATGATTATTGCTGTTAAAATTATTATTTGAAATATATGCTTATTAATTTCTATCAATATCTGAGAAATGAAAAACGCCATTTGATATTTCCAATCATCAATATTTGAGAAGAAAAAAATGCTAATTAGTATTTTTCGTCAACGATATTTGAAAATTGAAAGATGTCAATTGATATCTACAATATCAAAGTTAAAGTTTTTGCTAATTTATGAGAATAGACGAATGCTAATTATTTATGATTATTCATAATTAATTTATTGTAATATTTTGTGATAAGTAATATTTCACGGTAAGTATATTAATATATTAAATAAATAATTACAAACAATAATATAAATAAGCAAATATGTTAATGAAAATTATATATAATTATACAATATTATACATATATATCATATATTAATGCAATAATAAAATTATTACATAATTCTATTTAAATTATATAATGTATTCTATTTAAATTATATATGTTAATGTTAAATAAAAAAATATACATACATATTGTATTACATACACATTTATATATACATTTATATATAATAATAATATTTAAATATAAATATAAAAATTCAATCAAAAGATAAATTAAAATTATTATTTAAAAGAGAAATATATAATTATATCAGATATAATTTTCATAAAAATATTTGCTTTATGCTGTAGTGCTCATAATTATTTTGATCATTATGCATGCATAATTCCAACTTACGTATTCGGCATGAAAATCGTGCTTCGCCGAGTGACAGGATTGTATGTATTCCATCCGCAGGGTGTATCATAACAATTCCGTTTCGGACGATCGTCATTTCCGCTTTCAGTTGCTCTTTGCGTTCTCAGGTTATCGGGATGCATTTCGTGAACAATCCTGCGTAATTGTTCGGCAAATTCCTAACAAGAAAAAAATTACATCAAATGTTAAAAATTTATATTTTTTTTTTTGCATAAAATTCAATTAAAAATATGTTTAGAGAAATATAGTAATAATTAAATATAGTAATAGTAATAATTGAAATATAATTGACATAATTTTGAATTTTAGAAAATTTCAAAAAAAAAAAAAAAGAAAAAATAATTTATATTTGCTATACACAAAGATTAGGGAATAGAATATTGTGATAGATCAAATTTGATAAAATAATTGGTACACATTAGAAATATTTTGAAAGATATTGAAATATTTTTAGAGATTATCTTTTACATATTACGCATTAAATTATCGACGCAATAAGATCATCAATGCTATCGATTTCGCATTTCGAAAAAAAAAAAAAAATGTTGAGTCTTGTACGCGTTATGTTATCGTGTATTTGAAGTGTGAAATCATGAATCGGACGAATTGCAATCATATCGCATACGATAATGTTCAAGTTCCATTTAATGAACGTAAAGATATAGTATCGCTAAATTCGTGATTTACAAATTTTCAAATATATAAAATATGAATATTTTTTTAAAGACTGATATAATATATTCGATTTGAAATATCATTGATGACACAAGTTACAAAATTTTGATAATATATCTGTTACTTTATATCATTTTAGAAATCATGCAATTTAAATATTCTTTAATTTTGACTTTAAATATTCTTTAATTTTTATTAAATAAAAATTAGAAGAATTAGAATAAAAATAGAAAGAATTTTTATTAAATAAAATATTCCTTATTATTATTATATTTCCTATTTTTCTCTTGCAATTTAATTAATGCAATAAATTCAAATCTTGTACACGTGAAATTATTTCAAATCCCAAACGGGATTCAAATATCACGTATTAATAAAATTTCTTCAATATAATACGAATTCTTCGTGCTCAGATCAGAAATACAAAAAAAAAAAAAAAAAAAAAAAAAACAAGTTATTCATGCAAATTCGCGATCAAAAAGTCATCTCGATCATCGATTTTTATTTCAACAAGTGCATCGATTATGATAAACAGTTGATATATATCTTACCTCCGATCTAACTGCCGCACTATTGGAATATTGGACGGTGTATAGAACCGCCAGCAAAGTCACTAAAAGTACTAGCTTCATCCTGTTGTGTAGATAATCAATTCTTCTTTCCAAAAACGAAGCACGTGAAAGTTATCGCTCGAGAAGACGAACGAAGATGGTATCAAATTTCTTCTCTTGTTGATAGATCCTTTTCGTTTTTCCTTCCAATTTCAATTTATAGAAACCTCTGTTATTCTCGAATTAGGCAATAATCTTCTGAGAGACGAACTTCGACGCGGGATAGACCCGCGCACTGATTCTTGATTCAAACTACTAGATAGCAAAGGATGTGGTTATGATTCGCGGCTATGGTTGCTCGATATAACGCTGGTCGTTCTCGTGAAGCGATTTTATTCGCGTTTGCTAGAGTTTGCCAATTTTTCGTAATTGTAATAAAATACACGCGTGCTATCTCTCGTTCTTCGTTCAGTGATGGTTGTGTACCAAATCCGCGATACTACTGACCGTATACATAGACTGTCGCCTCGTATAGAATGAAGAGACTTGCGAGATGCCGCGGGTTTATATAGGCTGAGTTGGCGGAGTGGGGGTTCGCGTTTCTTCTGTTTCGTCGGCCGATTCGAAGATCGTTTCATGGGGTTAATTTCGAGCTACCAGTTGATCAATTTCGAGGAAAAAAAAAAAAAAATATGCGTTACATATATGACAATGGTGGAAAGATGGATATTCATGATTATGCCGATTGATAAAGTTGGTAAGTTGGAGAGCTGAAGATTTTCATATGTGCGAGATTGGGAAAGAAATTCGTTGTGATTTTTATTTTAAAAAATTTGGTAAAAAATCGAAGGGATGTTACTTTCTTCGTTTTGGAAATTATTTTTAGTTGGATTAAGTAAAGTTTAAATCCTTGCGAGTGGATGGATTTAATAAATCTGGAAGAATTAGGAAGAGATTTATAAAACATTTTTTCTGATTGGTTTTTGCGATTTCATTTGTTTTGTGACATTTCTCGTTCCATTTTTCTATTGAGTAAACAAATTTTCTACGTCAACACTTGTTGTGCCATTTTTTATTATAAATCATTTTGTTGTTATGTCTGTGGAATTATTGGATCATATTCACTGAATGGTTGTAACGATTCGATCATGTATTCGAATGTCACGTTGCAAAAATATTTTGCTTGTTCTTAGCTTTCGGTTATCGTTTAGAGTTTATTGTTACCTGAACCAACTTATTACTCACTGACTATACAAAATTATATCATAAAATATATCTTGGTATTCCGTTATTTTAAATTTTCGTTTTTTTTCCAGATTTAAATATCATTTAGATTAGATTTATACTTTATTTACACTTTCAATTTAAAAATTTGAATATTTTGTTAAATTGAATTTATCTTATATATATTTATATCTCGTTCATTCCAATATAGATATTTTCCAATGTACGTTTCTATTAATCATTTAAACTGCAAAGCATTAGTCAAACACTGATTGCAAGCCAGAAAAATGATGACGTCGATAGATCATTTGTGTACTCATAAAGAAAAGATCAAACGCATCGCGCTGTCGGATTGGATTTAGTGAAACGAAAAGTCGTACGATTCGAGGCTAATCTCGATTATGTAACCTTGATCTTTTCCATCGATCGGAAAAAAAAAAAAATTAAATCCATTATCGAAACAAATTTATCACGTTTTATCATATTTTCTTCGACTACGAATTTCCAAAAAAAAAAGAGAAAAAAAAAAAATCCCAAGATTAAGCATCCATTCCTTTGTTTAATTACGATTCTCATAGATAAATTTCCTATACAATCGAATTTCTACCATTGATCTCGTTGCTCCGATTTAAAAAGTTTCCTCTTATTTTCCATCGATTCCATCTCTCGAATATGAGTCACGGTCATTTTTAATAATTCCACGATTGAAAATCCCCGCGATGAAACCGCTTCGAACCGCTTTCGATCGGCTTCGAATACGGTAGTCCGATTGATCAGCATGTCGGACGTGGCTTCTGCCACGATGATCGAAGCACATCGATCGATGATAGCGTTGTTTATTCGGCACCGGCATTTTAGTTGGACGACAGATAAACGCACGTGAGTCAGAAGTGCAGAGGCTTGACGGGGGCTTGTCAGCATCTCGACCAATGGCACACGGCCTTAAACGTGACGCCTGGTAGCATCATGTGCGGAGGACACGATCTATCGTGCCTCATTGACTTGCTCCGTGATCGCACCGTCGATTTCGCATTGGACATCGAGCGTGAATCGAAGCGAACGAATCTCGTGTTTCTTTCACACGGGATTCTCGTGTCAATGAGACGGAGAGTTGCGATTTCTTTTCTTGTTCAACATCGTTTTCATAGTTGGAAGATTTTTCGATTTTTCATTTTTTGAAAATATATAATTCTTACCTTAATTATCGCTCGATTTATTATCGATTTTTTAATTAATTTTCCGAGTATAGTTGTTAAGATCTTATCAATTCAATGTCGTGATTTATCAGTATTCGGTTGATTTCAAGATTTTTCGATTATTTTTCTAAATGCAATGGAATTTTTACAACGAAATTTTCAAAATTCGTTCGATTATTTGAACACTTAATAGCGAAATGTCATCACAATAATATAAATATTTGTAAGTAGTAGTAACGTTTTATGTAATCTAAAAAATGAATTAAACTTATATTTGAATCCACTTCGAGCCTGATGTTAAAAATAATGATGTAAAAATTAGTGAATATTATTATTTACGAATGATTTGATGTTTCGATTTATTAGAATATTATTTTATTTGTTAAAAATCACAGGTAAATCTTTCGATCGGATCTATCGGTCAGATGAATAGTTCAGATCGATTGTATAATCGAATCGTATAATGAGAATCATAAATAATCGATGAACACAATCGATGAATATATGATTCGCCTATTTAATTTGAAATTCTAAATCCTTTCGTAGAATTGATCGATAGTGAAATTTGACGAGTCATAAATCACAAATTGCTAATATTAATAATCAAAGATCTATGATGGATCTATATGGATTGTATCGTGCGAGGGAATCTTCAGTTTGGGCCTTTTTATTTTGGGCTCGTGGAATAGGCATCTCTCTACTCAAAGAATCTAAAAAAAAAAAGAAATTTTAGATGACTTATAACTTTCATCGAAAGAACAACGCGATGAACGAAATTCCTTTATCCTTTATCCTATCCAAAGAGGAAATAAAAGGATCAAAAGACGGATAAAAAGAAACAAGTGACAATCGAAAATAAAATCTTCCACGATCGATTTGCATTTGCAGTTTAATCGCTTTTAGATGCGGTTAATAAAATTGTAAAGCGACGATAGGAAAAAGAAAAGCACCCGTTTCCATAAGAAAGATCGCAAAAGCGGCATTTGCAGATAGGAAATCCTAGCTTGCGCGGTATAAGGCGCGAGACTCGTGATAAAACGGCTTGATATACGATGCAATACGCGCCTGTTCTGTTCCTCTTTCGGTGGTCTCTCTATGTCAACGATGGGTTGCATCATTCGCGTAACGTAAGACGTAAGAAATTCGGTGAGCGCATATTTTTACAATACTCGAAACTCCGCGTTTCGATATCGAATTTCGTGATCGCAGGGCTGATTACGTGTTTTTCAGAAACATGTGGAATTCAATGTTGCGACTTTGGAAGGACACATCTCGATTAAACTTCGCAATATTCCAATACTCAATGGAAACAGCTGATCACGACTGAAGATCGATTCTGAGGTTGGAAAATTTGGAAATTTGAATGATTTTGGATTGAATCAATGCGTGAAAAGTATATTTTAAAAACTAATTTGTTAAAGATATTTTTTCACTTATTATTCTCAAACTCAAGAAATCGATCGTTGTCAACGATAAATCAATGTGTTTGAATTTATAGATAATCTTAACGCAGCAAGATTTATCTGTCCAAATTTCCTGCAATATCACGTTTCCTGGTAAAAGATCGAGTTTGAAAAGAAAAATTCCATTAAGGAGAGAAGACGAGTTGAGCAAAGCGGGCACACATTCAACCGTTCGAATTTTTCCGGAAAAATTTTTCACGTTAATTCATTAAAGTCCCATTAGGCGTACGATCATCCTCTTTCGTCATTTTCGAAACATCGTTACGACGCTGACTCGAAAACTCGATCGAGTTGCTTGGCATTGAACCGGGTTGGACAAGGCCGCGTGCTCGCGTGCTAACGATTTATACTTGATTCGTAATCGATTTGATCGGCCTTGGGTAATATAATCGCTCGTGTGTTCCAGCTGGCGATTCGGCTGAATAGAGTTACGCGTGGGGATGTCACATGTCCGTATCAGTCCTCAGCAAAACTGAACACCTTTAACAAGACACACGAGAAGGGTCCCTGACAAATGCCAAAATGCTTTTGCGACTCGAATAACGCTGCGTCATTCCGGCTCCATGCGTGCAAAGCTAATTAATGCCATTTCGTCACGTTCCGCACCCTTGTGCACCCCTCGTCTTGCCGCCCGAAATCTTAAGTCTCGAAAGGACGTTTCTTGCAACCAATTAGTTAGGATGATTTAGTGGAACGGTTCGCGCATATTTCTTCTTCGTGATGGAAGACAAATGTCCTCGGGATGTTAATACATATATCCTTCCAGGAATCCATCTTAACCCTTTCACCGACAAATAACTCGAACAGATTAGTCCATCTCGAGATTTATCCCCATCATTTTTTTTCTAGTGTTCATTATGTCGTACGCTTTGTTCGTCGCCCCTACGATTTTTAATTTTTACGTTCGATGATCCGAGAATTTTCAATTCGCGCGATTTCGATTTCAAATTGATGTGTTAAAAAGTTGTATTTAAAGTTGTTTGGAAAGGAAAATTTTCATTGTAGAATTTGATCGATGTTCGTGTAACAATTAAAAATATTGGGAAAAAAGTATTTTAAATTTTGTCCTGTCGTTTAGTAGGTAAGCTTCAAATTTAGAACGGCTCTGGTTCAAAAAAAAAAAAAAAAAAAGAAAAAAAGAGAGAAAAAAGAAAAAATTGTGACTCGTCAACTTTTTTTCTCCTGTGATCTTCATTCTGCCAGAAGTTTAATTTATATTTTTGTCAAAGATGACATCTTGGAGGTTGGTAACCCGTACCGAGGATATTTTCCATTGAAAATAAGCGTGTATAATATTCTTTTGGCTGGCTGCCTGCCGCCGTCTAAATGTATAATGTAACCTAATAAATCACACTGTGTTCGCGAATATTGGTATCTCTAATGTCGTATTCCTCTATTTATACTCTACGAGAAATAAAGCATACAGTTTTTTTCCAACAACCTAATGTCGGACGGGCTCGATCTCAAGTTTCTCTATCGTCGTTGCAACTATTACACGCGCTATTACAACGTCCTCTCAATTAATTTTCCATTTTCTCCGCTATTTTTCCCCGGCCATCTCGCGGGATAATGATCATTTGCTGATTTAACGCTGTAATTTCGCCGGTGCACGTGTGTGACGTTTCAGTTTTGCAGTTTAAGAGGTTGCGTATTCCGAGAAGTAAATCAGGCGAGTTCGTACCACTGGTCACGTAATCGAGCCGTGAGATTCCTCACGGAATTTTTATCACTTGAATTAAATATAATTGTATCAACAGATGTAACGATACGATGTGATCCCTACGTTTTATTTAAACTTGTGTTATCTAGAAGTATCCAGTATTTTCCTCGATTACATATTGTATTCTTCTGCTCGCAATATCCTTGTAAAAAAAGATCATTGTTGCATAAGAATTTCTAAGTAATTATATTAGAATCAATTTTCACTGAATCATATGATTAATTGTCCCAGTGCAAAAGCGAATTTTCTCTCGTGTATCAGAAATCATCCGTTCCCTACAAACAAGTTGTTTGAATTAAAATTGGATACATCGCTGAGATATCAGATTGCTTTTATTCTATTTTATTTTTTTTTCAAAATCGATTCGCGTACGATCAAATTAATTCCACGCAAACGACCAAATATTATATCGGGAACTAAACGTCTTGTCCTAGCGTTCCGTTCGCTCATTAAAAGTGCATGGAAGAAATATGAAACACATGTCGAGCCATAAAGGACACATTCACCAAAACTCGCTGCATGACAGTCATCACGTAGTGGACCTCTCGCTACGGGGAACTTGGCTGGTTTATCGTAGGTCTTTAATGACGTCAGCATCATCCACGAAGAGGAAAGAAATTCTTGGAAAAAGAAAAAAAAAAAAAAAAATCACCGGCTGTCCGTAGGTGATTAGGGAGAGGAAACTTTTCGATGCTTCCACCTAGATGCAGGGATGAAACGTCATCATCGAAATTATTACCGCCGATGATATAATGTCTTTGTAATTTTTAAATTGCTCGAAGGCAATTAATTAAGGCTTGAAATTTTCGAATATAATTTATTTTATTCGACATGTTTGATGAAAAAGTATTAAGTTTGTTGAATGCATGAAATGAAAATGTCCGAATTTTTAACGAGACTATTCATTTATATTTACGTTTGATTAATTCAATTCTATTTGAAGATTCTATTTGAATTTTTATTATATTGATTATTCCGATTCTAGATATTTATGAAATTTCACACACAACAATCTAAGATACGTGTTAATCATGAGTTTACTCGAAAGATATTATTTTTAGCAAAACATAGCTGTTATTTTAATATGCAAAAATTTGCAAGAACCTTTCTCCGCAAAACTTGAGAAAATGTAGAAAATTTAGGGAAAGTCAATCATAACCTATTTCAGTGGCTGTCTTTGCTTTTCAACAAAACCTGATCGTCAGACGGTTTCTCAGAGGGAAGGAAATATATTTTCGGTTTTCTCGGAAGCAATTATTTATAGTACGACAGTTGAAAGTCATCCCATACTCGAAGAAGGAAAAAAAAAAAAAAAAAAAAAAAATTGTCAAATTCGAAAAAATAATATTTCACGCGAGCAAACTTAACTCGGGAAGAAGAATTTCTTTTAAATATTCACCAAAACTTTCATGAATGAACGAAAATTACACAATGCGTCTCGATGAATGAAAGAAGAGAAAAATCTCCGCTTAATGACTCTTTTTTTCCCCTCTCTTTTTCATCATTTCCGGCAAGCGAACGCATTGGAACGATTTACGAGCTCTTTCTTAGGGAAACATTTAGGTTATCTTACGTCTTTTTTCTCTCTCTCTCTCTTTCTCTTAAATAAATATCTATCGTCCGACTTCCTTCTTCTCCGTCTCTCTCTCTCTCTCTCTCTCTCGCAAGTGGACACAAGAGAAAAGTACGCATGTATGTATACCAGGTTTGAAAGTTTTCTCGATCACGGTACACTTTGTACAACTTTGTGACGCACACGACTTCCACGAAAAAACTCGGCTCGGGGGTAGAAGAATACGATGGAGAATTACTACGCACTATAGCCTGCAGCAGTTATCTGTTAGATAACAAGTGATTAATTTCGACACGCGGACATTAATTAAACGTCGAAACAGTGCGTGTGCCATGTCGGTGGCAAAGAAAAAAAAAAAAAAAGAAAGAAAGAAAGAAAGAAAGAAAAAAAAGCTCGGCTCGATAAATTGGCGATAAAGGGGCACGCGGGTAACACGAGTCAAAAGATTGACACGCTCCTCCCCGCTCCTCACACGTTCGAGACAAAGATCGGTGTCAATGGATCTGTTGCTTCGCGTATAAACGAAGTAGGTATCCCTCGGTTATCCTTCTCGTACGACGAGCTTTAAAACTGGTGGCTGACGCAAGTCGCTTCTTTCATCGGTCATCGTAACACAACATTCAGAAATTCTTCACTGAGATAATGGTTAATGACTCATCCATTTTCCCTCGTAACGATGCGATTGAATTTCTTCGGTGTTATTCTTCGTTCATTTTTCTTTTTCTTTTTTCTTTTTTTTTTTTTTTTTCTAATTCTTTGCGACACGAAAGATCAAAGTCGTGATCGATCGTGATTAATCGTAATTTCGGGAATGAAAGGCGTCGAAACGACGAGGCTGCTGATTTCTCATACAGCGATAAATCAGCGATAAATAAATTTAAAAAAAAAGAAAAAAGTATCAAATGCATAAAGGCAATGTAATTTTTAAGCGGCATACGATATCTTTTTCATAATAAATTCATTCATTGAAAGCTTCTTATTACGACACCGCTAACAACGATTTCGCAACAGCTGTTCATTCGTAAAACGATTCCTCAAAAGTCGCAGTCAGACCTAGCATATCTCCATTGAACGCTCTTCATTCATCATTCCAACGAGTCATGTCGTGTCAGACGTTGCCCTTCCACTAGTTCCTTCGTTTCGGTTAGATACAAAGAAATTGACGTAATTCCTCGCGAGGAATAGTCACACGCGTTAATTCCTTTTCCGACGATCAATCAACGATTCTTGCGTTACGATCGCGTCAAACCGACGATGCTCGATGATTATCTAGAGAGTGGACTTTGCTCAAACTTCTTCATCGTTTGACAAAATTGTGATCTTAAGTGATGGGATCTCTATTATCCGTGGTCACGATCATCGAGAGTCTTGGTTATCCAGGTCATGAAACGCAGACGAACGTGTGACGCGGACGCACTTATAAATGCAACGTGAGCAGATCTGGCTATCATTATATCGCACAAAGGAATGTATTTTTCTGTCGCTCCTTAGAAGAACTTATTCTCTACGCGTAATCATTTCTCCCTTCCTGAGCTACTTTCCCTTTTCATTTTATTGCATCTTTCGATACACAGAATTTTCTTTTAATAAAAACACGAATTTCGTTACAAAATATCAATACCTACACATATATTATTAATTAACAAAAATTAAAAGATTTATTTTCACTCCTCATTCGCTATAATCTAAAAAAAAAAGTCAATCTATATCGATAAAAGTAACAGAGATATCGAGTAGGAGAGAAAAATTTTAGAAACGTGACTTTGGTCACGACGTTACGCCACTCTTCTTCTTCTTCTTCGCTTCGATCATCGCGATCGTCAAAAATCGTCATCGAGCAAAAACGTTTTAAAGATCGTCTCGACTGCGTAATCGTTCGCGGAAAAAGAAGTGCTTGGACGACTAGGTGTTGCGTAATCGTAACGAATTGGAGTAATCATCGTCACGGACGGAGTAAATGTTCTCCCGCAGATCCGATGTCCGATCGGGGATAGGGGAGTTAGGGTGGAGCGAGCGTTGGAAAAGGAGGATGATGTGACGATGATCGGGGTCGCCTTTGGCCATTCGGTCGAGCAAAGTGTCGGCCGAGCCGCAGACGGCGCGACGCCGTTTATTTGCGTCCGTGTGATGGGACGTCGGTCGGGTCGCCGCACAGGTGCGTCCCACGGTTCCTCCACACAGCGTCTTATTCGCCACGATTCGTCCCACCCGAACACGGTCGACGTGTCTATACGCGGTGGTGTAGAGTCGATTTTCCTCTGAAAGTATGTCTAAACGGTCGTGCAACGAGGAGACGGATCGTGGGCTCGAAACGTCGAAATCAGGAACCTCTTTAAAATGGCAAACTTCAGCTTTGTATCCGTTTTCGTTGATGTATTAGCTTCTTCTAGGATCAAGGTTTTCTCGGCTTGTTTCTCGTTGAAAGTTAGATTTTTGGTTGGCTTCGGCACAAGTATAAATTGGATTTCTTTTTTTTTAAAATTGGGTTTGGTGATAATAATGAAAAAAGAGTTCGTTTTAATAAAGATCCACGATAAAGGTGATTTAATTCATTTGGAAGTTTATTATTGTTACTTTTGTTATTTATTGGATCGTTTGAAATTCCAATAAAGGAGCCGCGTCTGAGAATGCAGTTTTACTATTCTTTTATGGGGTGTTAAAATATTGATATGTCTCGGGATCATCGACAATCTTATGTAGATCTTAATCCGCCAATTGTTTTTCCAAATGATTGCTCGTGAAACTGACGAGTAATATCATCTTTTGCAATATAAATTTATGGAAGGAGATGGAAGGTAAACCATTTTTCGTATTCGCCAATTTTATTCTAATCCTATATTCAATTTTCGCAAAGTATTAAATACAAATAAGACGAGGAAAATTATATTCTATCTTTCCAAGATTAATCCGTCCATCTGAACGAGATAGAGACTCGAATTTTCAAGGGTCAACGCGACATTTCGATCAATTTATATCGCTATTTTCTTCTTTCACGCGTGCTTTCTTATTTCACTTCTCGATTCATAGTAGGAAAACATCAACGACGACGAGGAAATTGATAGGATGATTAGAACTCGGAGGAACTTTATCGTATCCTCTCTGTTCACTGTGTAACTCGGACGAGGGAAAGAGAGAGAGAGAGAGAGAGAGAGAGAGAGAGAGTATCTCGTTTTCCAGGTATGGGCCAACGCTATTTTCGCATCCTCCACTCGAAACCAGTCAGCCCCCTCTCTGTTCTTTCTCGTTTCTCGCGCCAAAGCAATAATTATCGTTAAACCCGCTACGATCGACGCTCCGCGTCTCTTCAGTAAATACTGAAAAACGGCTATTATACAGGCGGCGCCAGGCTTCGTTCGAAAATGCAAAAAAAAAAAAAAAAAAAAAAAAAAGAAAAAAAAAAGAGAAAAAGAAGAAGAAAAAGGAGAAACGGGTGAAAATGTAAGGTGACGTTCGAGGACTATGTTACGATCGTACCTCGTACACGCCACGGTTATATATTTGTGTATAACAAGCACGCGGGAGAGACATATTAAAAGGCGAAACACGTTTGATGATGGTTGAATCCGGTGCGTTGAATCGCCACCGAATTTACCGCATATTTACCTAGCCGGCGCCTCGGTGAAAACAAAGTTAAAGATGAGACGGAGGGACGACGCCGACGACGTGCACGACCACCACGACGCGCAACGCCTCCCTCTCTCTCGCCCCGTGCGACGATATCGGCAACAGATATACCTTTCCGACCCACCACCAGCCAATCTTAAAGCTGTCGACGTGAGTTGTCGCGGCGCCATAAGATTCTCTCGTCTTCTTTTCGTGCTTGTTGCTCCTCCTTTTTTTATAAACGATCCTCCTCGCCGCTGGAAATAATACGATTCGTATCCGCGGACTTTTTTCTTTAACCCCCGCCGCGGATCGCCGGGGCGAGGGCGTCGTGGCGCCAGTTTCATCCGAACCAACACACCTCCTTTTTCCTTCGAGGATCCACTTCTTCGTTATGCCTTCGTTATTCGTTGCTCCTTTCCTTCCCTCGATTTTTAATCTTAACGTTATCTCTCCTTTCTCATTCCCCCCCCCCCCCCTCCCCCTTTTTCCCTTTGCTCTTTCGATTAACATTCCTATCTAGATGTTGCAGATCGATCTACAGGTAGATCCTTACTTTTTATTCGAAACGAAATTCGAATCGCTTGTGTTTTCATTTTAGATGACTCTGCAAGTGTCTTGCACGCGCGGTGTTCCCGCGAATCGTCAACAAGTTGAAGGCCACGTGGACGTATTTCATTTACATACCGATTTTTACGATAATTACGATACTCGAAACGGGTGTTCGCGTAAGATAAACGAGATCCTTCCTTTCTTTCCAATACTCTCAAATTCCACGTACAAATTCATCGATCTTTCCGTTTTTCAAAATTCTGCTCGACATTTGCTTAAATGAATTCGACATTTACTTAAATGTAGTCGATCCGATCCACTGGGACAGCCCGAGGGGAGCGAGGATGTGGAGAGATTGACAGCGAAGAGGGAGGGTGAAAATTTGACAAATGGCGCGATCGTGAAGGAAGAGGAGATCGTTCCCCGATTCTCCGATCCGCGTCCTTTGCCGTGTGCCGACGCGAGTTGTGAGTTCTCATCTCGTCTCGGGGATGTTTCGTCTGTCCGTGAAATTTATGGGTATCGGCGGGCGAGAAGACGGTATAAGTGTGTCCATCGCGTGGGTTAAGCTAAATCGGTTACGCTGAATCAACGCACACGGGTGAGGAGACAGGCCCGGGAACACGGGGACTCGTCTGGACGCGCAAATTGCCTGCCAGCCAGACGCCACCAACATTTTTCGAAATCTCTAATTAAATAACAAATCGGCTGTTTCTTCGGTGTGACGAATGTTTGCACGATCGGGCTGGAACGACGACTATTTCGTCGCTCGTTCTCGTCGAGCGTCGTCGAGTTTCGCTGCTGAAAATGCTTGCACCGTCCAGATGCTTGCGCGCGCGATGGTGTCGAGGAAAAAAGTCATCCGAAAGGAATTTCGGATCTATTATTCTTATTTTCTTCCCCGTGGATTCGTAATTTATACGTAATTCGAAGTCCAAGTTTTATATCTATGATAATAATAGAATTCGCCATATGCATTTTACATCATTTTCGTAAATATCTTTCTTCACAATCCATACTTTTCATAGGAAAATCTATAATTCTCGCGATTATCTTCACGGATTTTGTTCGCGAGCGTGAAAGTCGATTTTATTAAAAATTAATCATTATTAAATTTTCTAGAAGGAATCAGATTTCTGTGAATGAACAATTTTTATCGTTTATTTGTTACGTAACAGATGTATTTTAGATACTTTGAATCGAATTTATTCGTTAGGTTTTATTAAATTGTCGTAACAAAAAATACAAATCAATGGATGCGTCATAACGCGATGATCGAACAAACAATCTCAAGATATTTCAAGTTGGATAGGTCGCGGAGGATCTATTTTTTGGTCACTGAAGATTATCAAAAATCACGTGATAACGTTTGTTGAAATATCCGCGATTTTTATTCGCGGATTTTCGAGGAATTTATGTAGGCAAAAATTTGTACGCGTCAGGGATTAATAATATTAAGAAATTCATAATCTATTGATACGATATGTAAGAAAGCAAACAGGAAGTTCGCGATACCAACGTCATATCGAACTTCAATCCACTCCTATGTTATATTTTCCATATATTTTTATTTTCGTTTTATTAAAAATAATCGAAATAATGAATCTTAACGAACAATTTGTTAAAAATTCGGCGCATTTACGATTATATCTTTTTAATACATTTTTTTTATAAATATCCTTCTATCGGTCGAAACGCTCTATTATTCATTTAACCGACGATCATATTTATAACTCCAATCATTCGAGAAAACGATGAAATCGTCCGCTAGGAATAATAAAACGATGAATGGAACGGGCAATTACTACGAATTACATACGTTCGACGATAGAAATTCTCCTAAATCGAGGAAGCTCGTATATCTGGCCGACAGACCGGTTAAATTATTGGCTGTGAAACGAGAAGCGATGAACCGGTCGGTTGGCCGATCCTCCTGAAACTCTGGTATCCGATTTTCGAAACCGACGAGTTTGACTGACGGTAGTCGACGACGAGACGGCGCAGTATTCGCTCTTTCGGAATCGTGCAATCAGACAGGCTTTCGATGGAATTGGATAGGCTGTGGCGCGAACGGATACCATGCATGCCGCGTGGCTGATGCAACCTGTGCCCAGAGTGTGCACCATGCTCCGATCGTTTCTGCAGACTGCCTACATTTTTCCTTATCGCGTAGCGATAATAATTTCGTAAGAGGTAACATTCGACACGACAAAATTTTCTATCGGTATTATTTCTTTCGATTCGATGTTTCGAGGAAGGAAATTTCTTACCGCTCATTCATTGAGAATAATTTTATTCTCTTTAATAATCGATAAAAAAAAAAAAAAAAAAANAAAAAAAAAAAAAAAAAGAAGAAAACTTTGAATCTTATTTATACATGCTCGTTCGCCTCTTCCCCCATTCGTTTTCTATTCGTTGTTCTATTTATAAAGCATTGTATTCCAGCAGCCAGCGTAATCAATTTTTCCTCCTGTTTGCAACGATTACGCTCGACACGTTACGTGGATCGAATTAAAAGTCAATCGGTTGAACGAGCTAGGAATTTGTTTATCACAATGATGATAGACGATACGTAGCTGCGCATCAGAAGCCGAAAACATCATCAATGATCGAATCAATTGCATCCAATTGGTATAGGGCAGGAATAATATCGAATTATCGTTTTATTTTTCTCTCCCAACCGAGAAGCCACGTTCGAAAAGGCACGTTCTCATCAATTTTTCCACGAATTCGTCGCAACTGCAGCCAGTTGCCTATTATACGTACGCCACAGGGCGTACGCAATTATGAATGGGCACAATTGTGTCATGCACAGTTTGTTATTGACTTCGTTATGGAACTACGTAATCTAATTTCTGCGTCAGCAATGCAGAATATTCTTAACGCATTGTCTAGGTCATGAAATCGACCAGTTCATCGCAAGTATTGACCTATTTGCTTACGCGTAAATCATTTTATCACACTATGGCCCCGTGCTAATGGAATTATAATTGATGATTTCGCGTATCTCTTTATCACCCCGTAGAAGAAGTTCACTGAACCACGATTTATACGAGGCTTTCGATCTTATTTTTCGGTTCATCGACGATATCCTCCGAAAAGAATATATTCTTTTTTCTCTCTCTCTCTCCCCCCCTCCCGATCTTTAATATCACGTTTTTATCGACGGATCGCGTTTATCGCGTACACCGCGCAATAAAACGTTCCAGAAAGCATCACCGCGATTTCCCACGGCTGGTCGCCTCGGATCAACCAAATTGCGGTTGTAAACGCGCAATAAATCAATGTGCTACGTATCGATTGATCGTTGGAAATTGGAGCGAAACCGCAGTACAGGTGCGCGCAGATGATCCATCAATCTGATGCTAACAGGATCGATTTTCATACATATCCCGAGGAAAATGACGTAACCTGTTCCCAGCTACAGGTGCACGGACGCGAGCCACCGATACGTGAATCGAGCACGGATTTTACCGTTAAAAAAAAGGGGACGATTTACTACGTCGAATCCCTGCTGCGTTTTATTGGTCTACGCGGAGGAAGTCGATCCGCGGGGCGAGGCGTGCGATTTCTCTTCGAATCACCTTGGTTTAATCAATGTCGCAATCAATAATGGGATGGCAAGTTGTTGGAATTTTTTTGAACGAATTTTAGAAATTTTGTTATTTCAGATCTGGATCGATCGATCGTGCAAATTCATTTATTCCTACGAAGAGAAGAATAAAAATAGAAAAAAAAATTTTTTCGCGAATTTTAGAAATTGTGTTATTCGAGATTCGATCATCATCGTGCAAATTGATTTAATTTTTATTACGAAGAGAAGAATAACGTGCGACGAATGGAGAAACATCGAGGATAATAATATCGGGGAAGTTCGAGATAAATATCATGTTCGTACAGTGGAATTATATCCATTGTTCGATAAACTAATTTCTTTCTAATAAAT
The DNA here is from genome assembly GCF_014066325.1 of Apis laboriosa. Lineage (NCBI taxonomy): Eukaryota > Metazoa > Arthropoda > Insecta > Hymenoptera > Apidae > Apis > Apis laboriosa. The sequence goes on from NW_025223257.1 coordinate 3,351,834, forward strand.
CGACGACGATTTCGCATTAAAGCGTGACGTACATGAACCCAACAGTCGAACAGATTGGAAACAGATGTTCACACGTGGAATGCTCGCTATGCGGAGATAACCGCGAATCAATTTAATAAGGATCAATCGATCGTCGTTGGGTTAACGTCTTGGGAGAGGACGTTAAAATTGTTAGATCGAATCTAACGTTTCGTAACGAATCGTAATCGTAAACCGTGATTTTCGATTCCTGCTCTAATATTACATAGATAATATTGTATTAATTTGACAAATTAAGAATTGCGCAAAAATTAGAATCGATCAATCTTTTATATCAGTAAATTAAGAGAATTGAATTTTGTTTCCTCATTATCAGTTTCTCGAAGTCATTATCCGAAATAACGTTGATGGGAAAGTAATGTCGGTTTTATCAGTCAGACGTATTATAAATCGATTTAGTATTAGCATGTATGACAATCTAGCTTTCAAATCAATTGAACATGGAAATGTTGTGAAATTGTTGCCTATTAATAAGTTTCTCTCCGTTTTCCTAGACATTTGTCGGGAATTGATATCAATAATTTTCTTGAAAATGATTACGTCGTATCTAAAGATCGAAACTCACAGTTCAATCGATTCTATCAGGAAATATAAATCAACAACACTTGTCATCGTTGTATCTGTTCCATCCATACTGATTTCTAAATTGAACAAAAAAATAAAGTATTTTACGAGCACACAAATATAATAAATATAAATTCTACATCGTTTAGAGACGATCAAAATGAAACGAGATAAATTCCGAAGGATCGAAACGATGATAAACGATATTGAAAGAAAGATGAAGACTGAAAGATGAAAACTTGGAAGGCCTGAAAGGAGACGATTTTCCATTAAATCACAGGTGGATCGAACGCGGTCATCGTGAGGCGTGTGGGTGTATATCGTTATCACTGTCGCACGTTCGTTCCCCCGATTTCTAAGAAACCTGGCCTAAATTCGAAAGGCCCTAAAAACGCCTAAAAATAGTTTCATAAGACGGTTGCGTCTGGGGATTCTGGATGTTATAAATCTGTTCGCTTCTTCCCTTTCTCCTCTCCCTCCTTTTCTCTTTCGTTGCTTCTTCTAACGAGAATCGAATTTATAGGTGGCGAAACATCGAACGTGTTTCCCTTTACCATCGTTCCGCCTTCCCTCTTTTTTTATCGTATCCCTCATCTTCCCGCTTAACGCGTTTCGTTCCATACGTGGACCACCAATGGACCGCGATAGTTCTCTTTCATTAACTCATTAAGAACCGAGCACAGGGTATATAATGTCCGTAAAAATTGGGTGAACGCGATACTATCGAGGAAATATGAATGAAATGATTTTACGTATCGTTTCGTCGAGGTGCAAAAAATATATTAGAATAATACAATTGTAATTATTTAGAAGTTAACAATTAAATTTTGATAGTAGTTTTATAAAAATTTGATATAAAGGTAAAAAAGAAAAAAAAATTCCTATAAAAATTTCTTAGATGTACAATTTTTAAGATCTGGAAAGGAAGATGAAAAAAATATTTAATAAATTCTCTTTCGAAATAACGATTTTATTTAGTTAACAAAATTCAACAACGTAAATTAATAAAAAGTTAGTAATTATTGATCCTATATACCTAAGCGAGTATATACCTTTTTTATTCTTTTCAAATAATTCAGACGGATCAAAAAGGACAAGATTTCAGGATTCTGTCTTAAACGATTTGATCTGAACATTTCCAATTATAAATTAAACGCAAGAGGGAAGCAAATGAACTCGAAATGAAGTTGGGGATAAACGAAAATTGTAAAAGAGAAGAAAATTTCTCCGATTAAGTATTCGGATGAGTGAGTTTTTGCACGCGAGTTTAAAAGATCGTTCGGGATCCTCTCGAACTTAACGGTGTGGACCAGCGACGCGAATCAAGGGAAACGAACGACGAATAGGAAAACAACGTTGTCCGCTCGCGACCGACGTGGCGAGTACGAGGAACCTAGAATTTCGTAAGCCAGCCAGACAGTGTGTGATTAGTAGGGTGAGTAAGCGATACTAATTTCGTCGATCGACCAGACGTCGGACTTCACGGTTCATTCTAATCTTCTACGCAGCCAATTCCATTCGACGGCGAATCTACGCACTTGGCGTTATATCGAGAACGCAACAACTGTCCACACGCGTATATACGTAAATACATCGTGTGTATCTTGACGCCCACTTCTCTTTCGCTCGAACGAAAAATTCGCCGAGAGGTAAGAAGTTTGTCGGCCAATTTTGTTTTACGCGATTTTTGATTAAAAAAAGGGGTTGAGAAAAAGGGGAAAGTGTCGGTCTCGATTGAAGGGAAGGATTTCCCGCGCGATAGAGGGGATGATTTTTCTCTATTCTGGACTGGAATTCTTTCAATCTTTCAATCTTTCTGTTGGAAAGAAAGGAATAACGGAGAAATCGAAACGCGATAGCGAGCGAAATGAAATGATTCATACCGATTAAAGAGTTTCGCGTTAACGATTGTTCAACGTTTACCACTTGCTCCTCGCCAAGTGGTTGTTTCACGCGAGCAGGATCTCCGTTTCAGTTTTTTATTGCCGTTTGAGGCCGGCTAGTAAGCCAAAACCGTGACTGGAAAATAAAAGGAAGCAAGAAATTTGTTCGTGGCCCATGGCCAATCTCAATTGTAGTCGCGCGCGGGGACTTTTTGCGGGAGCCCTTGATTTACGACGCGGCGTCAAGCCGAAAAGGGCCCCGCGGCCTTATCAATGCTATAATTCAAACATTCTTTCGGTGTCGTAAAAAATAAATTGCACCGATGGTGTGTTATGGTAACTGGATTTGTTTCACGTTCACCGACCCAACCGTTCGTTCAATCACCGTCTCGCGCTTTTAACGGGCGGAGAGAAGGGGCCCCACGGTTATCAATGCAAATCTTTCCGTCGTGCAACTTACCCCCTCACGCCGCAATTTGCCACGGGCTGAGAGAAAATAAAAAAACGAGATATTTTTCTGACCAATTTTAGAACTATTGTTCAAAGCCCGCAACTCGCAAAGTTATTCTCGCGTTCAAAGTGGGGGCTCATTTGTACCGTGCAATCAATTTCTTGTTGGTCTCCCTTCTTGGAAGTCCACGATCGGAGTAAGTCATTTCGCGGCTCGTCTCGCGGAGCGCTCTTGGCAGGATTGGTCGCTTGTTCAGGGCTAATTTGTAATTCCGGCGACGTGGTTTTCTTCAAAGAACGGGTCATGAAAGTGGCCGTGCTAGAATTAATGATCTTGTTCGTATCTGTCAGTTGAATTAGTGGAACCGGCTGCGCGTGGAATGACACATGCAACCTCGAGGCCGTAATCGTTCGAAATAGGAATCTGTTCTAGGCGTCGTCGTAGACTGCCTGCCGCCATAGTTGCGGATAGATGGGATCTTTGTATTATTATCGAGCTCTTTGAACCGGTGGGCTCGGCCCGCCAATTCAATTAAGCTCGATCAAGCTTTACGTTTTTTAATGTTTTCGCTTTTCGTCTTTCATCCGTTATTATCGATGTTAAGTTAATCTCTTCGTGCGAATTAACGAATTTATTAACGATTTCCCAGCATTGATCGACTTTATTTCACTTCACTATTTTAGACTTTATTGTCTTCGAAATTCGTCGAAAAATAACGCGATCGAACGATGTTTAGAGTTCGAGGCAGAGATTGGAAAAAGAGTTTGATTTGTTTACGAGAGATGAATGTTGCGTTGATATTGATCGCAATTTTTATTACGATCTTTACCGTCATAGGATGGATTGGTGTTAATGACGCATTGATAAGGAAATTTGAAAAAAATATAAGCGAATGAGATATGTGACTTCTCGGTCACATGAAAGCTGAGTTAATATAGGGAGTTAATATTCTTGAAAGAAGATTTATCTCTTTGCATCGTGTGCACTTCTCGTTTTTCTCCGCTCGAGGAATAGGAATTTCTTATCGTATCATATCAAGAACTCGATTAAAAAGAAAAGAAGAAAAAAAGGGAAGAAAAAAAAGAAATTAATCATGTTGTTGACGAGCGGTTCGTTAGTAAACAAAATATGAGAGAAATAAGAGAAATGCATGCACGCAGTTGGATCAATGGCGTCAGGAGATTAATCCACGCTTGTACCAATGCGTACGATTGATAGTTTGACAAACAATGCTTTTATCGAGCAACGAGAAGGGTATGCCCGACCAATCGAGCAGCGTTAGTTCTTATCTGTTATCTACTTCGAACCAATCCACGGTTTCCGATCGTCAATGGCAGAGTATTTTCATGTTTTCAAGCCAATGAATAAGCAGAAAATTGTTATGGAACCGCGATGGCAGACCGTGCTTTCCAATTCTAATTTTAAGTAAATTCTCGTATAAATTTGAAATAAATTGAATGGAACACTTTTTAGAAGATATTTACGATATTTATGATTAATAATTGTGAAAATATTTATTCCTTGTAGTATTCATGCGAAAACCATGGAAAAAAAGTTCTTGATAAGTCCATTTTTGTCGTGATTTTCACGTGATCTAGAAACTAAAAGGGATTGCTTTGATATTTCGTGCTTGAAAACTCGATAAATTCGAAGATACAATCAATTTAATCATCAGTTCAAATTTTAAATCTGCTTTCTATTATCGCAAAATTAAAAAATTTAACGTACAACAAATTTTCAGTAATTGATCAGAAACAGAAATTTCTCGAAGAAAGATAAATAAGTATTTTATTTTATTTTTTTTTTTCATTTTATATTTCGCGTTTCGTTAATTTTATTTTTTTCGTAATGGAAGCTTGTTTTCGACGTCCAGTGTTTATTTTGGTATTTAAAAGAGCCCCTCGCGCGACGCCTTATTTTGTATCTTTTATCTTTAAAGAGCGCGTAAATAAATGCTAGTAACGAAAAGTGGAGCATTCACATGTAAGATAGAAAAATTCTTGATAAATTAGTTTGGACATCCGTGCACGCATCTGTGTGAACTCACACACAGATAATTATAACAGCGATAGGGTATTGACCCGTTTGCTTTAATTTACGCAACTTATAGCGAGAGAGTAACGCGTAAATTACACGCGATGCATAAGTGTTTATTTCGATTAGTGGGGAATTTATCAATCCCTACACTTCACGAATTGCGCCGTAATTTCAATCAAATAAGTTCAAATAGCAAAATAATTTGTTGCGTAAATTTCCTCTCGTATGCTCAAACTTCTTCATCCGCATCTTTACGAAAAAGCGGAATACGTTTATTAAGATAGATAACAGTTCAAATTGCAACGTTCGTAAAAATATTTTACGTAAAAAAATACGGATTTCTCTCCCCCCTCCCTCCTCCCCTAGTTGTTTCTGTCTTTTTCGCTCGAGTTAATATATATATATAAAAGTAAAAGGGTAAGAATTATTGAAAGAACACGTACATGTACTTGCATAATCACTGCTTTATGACGTAAAGTTTGTGTGTACAACATGATACATGAATTAGACTGTTTACAATTTTCTTTTTTCTTTTCTTTTTTATTGCGATGGCGCGCAACAGAAAAACGATATTATTTGCTCAACTTGTCTATAGACGTACATGGAATATTTTAACAACGTTTCACAATTAGGCAGTAACCGGTGACGATTTCACAGTAACCGATAACGTTATAATATTAAATTATAAATTTAGGATAATATTACAACGGGAATCCTTTAAAGAGAGAATTTTCATCTTTGGAAGACAATTATCGTTAATAAATATAAAAACAATTCCTTTGTGTGTCTTTTATTATTTTTCATTTGACGTTTCTTTTTGTCAATTGTTTGTTTTTGTACAAAAAAAAATGTAAAAAAAAAAAAAAAAAAAAAAAAAAAAAGACTAAGTACATATTAAAAGTACTAGCACAAGATTAATTTTATCGTTGGAATAAAATTTATTTATATAAAAGTTCGTATAATAAAATGATTCGTAAAAAAATTTTGTAACAAAATAGAACACACAATGAACAAAAAAAGATCTTCATCTTAAAATTACTTTGTCGTAAAAACAGCAAGTAATAAAATACCACTGTGTTGTAGATTAAAAAAATAGATTGGAATTGAGTTTGTTTGTTGCTAATTATTTATACAACAATGAGTATCTCGTTTTAGTAGAATTATGCTTACGTCACGTTTATAATCACATTGCTTAATTAAACAAGATTCTTACATCAAACATCGAATACCAGATTCGAATGACAAAATATTGACAAATAAAAAAATATATCAAATCTGAAAATCACGTGGAAATAATTTTTTCATACAAATCTCACGGAAAGAAATTTTATACTGATGACTTAATGATCTCGATTTTGTACCATTTAATCGTAACTATCAATAAAGCCTCTCTACGTAAACAATGAAAAATATTTAATAACAATGATTGATATTTTTTTTTTTTTTTTTTTCTCTCTCAAATTCTTATCTAAATTCATTTTTCTATTACGTATAAGTAGACTAAAAATCATGCATTATCCTACAAATTTTTTATAAATACTGTTCAACGTAGTGTTAGTATAATAGTAAAATATACAAAAAAGGAAGTATAACTTATTCGTTGTACAAGTCACGAAAGGAAACTAATTTACGTGTGTTAAATGCATAAAACATAGCAAAAAAGAAAGATTGAATTACAAAAAAAATTGTAACGTATTTTTATGTATATCTTTTGATCGTTAATTTTAAACAATCTCTTAAATAAAATATTTTTTTTTAAGAATTAACGTCAAATAGTTGTCAGATGTACAAGTTTGTATGTACAAACATTCAATTTTTGGCAACAAATTCGATATACTATATAATATATGTATATATTGTACGGAACTATATAGAATCATTGTTAGTCTATTTTGGTAATCTAATATAGTATACAGCTATTTATAAATGTAACTATTCTATCAACTATATTGTAATATTCTATGTATCTATGTCACAATTCACTATTTCGATTACTACTTTTAGCTAAAAAAGAAAAAAAAAAAAAAAAAAAAAAAGGAAAAAAAATACAAAAAAGAAAAAAAAAGAGTTTTTCAATACCAATACATAATACTAGTTAATATTAAGTATATAAAAACAGATATATCTATGTATAAAATTATTAATCCATGGACATCACGGAATTAGATCATATATCGAAAATGTGTTGATTATTAATCAAATTTTCATACTATAGAGTTTATGACTATTTTTTCATATTTTTTTCTGGATATCACATAAACGATATACAAATATCTATATAATAATGTATAATAATAACTTATATTTTGTCATAGATATTTGCAAAATTATTTTTCATATTGCATTTATAACTATGTAGTGTCTGTGTGAAGTTCGTTAAATTGTAAGATCATCTTTAAAATATATACGGATCATGCACGACAATTATTACCGTGTCTTTATTTTCTGTAAATTTCAGAGGAAACGAGGAGGAAAAATATACAAAAAGATCGGCATCTTAATATTTTATCATTAGACAGCATAAATTTCGCGTATAAGCAAAATATAATATTTTCTTCTTTCTTCTTTCTATTTCCTTTCGCAAAACATGTGAAAGTTTTTTAGCTTTGTGTGTTATCTTTAATTAGAAATACAAAATGCTAATAAATTTTAATAAATCTTTTTTCGCACAGAGATCAGAAAGTGTAAAAAGTGTACAAGTTCCATAATGGTTCTTTGTTTTGTTTCAATTACTATATCGCCAAACTTCGAACTTCATACTTACTTCGTTAATCAATTTTATTACCCTGCAAGGAACTGAAAGACGACATTTTCGATGTACCAGACTGCTTATTCTCTTTACGTTGTAGCATGCTTTTTAAATTTTGCAAATAAACTTTGCACATTCTTAAACCTCATTCAGGCGGTTGTGACGCGTTATTACTTTCATTTCGCCGTTGCAATCGTTCTGGATGAGAACAAGCTAGTTGGCTAAAATCACGAACGACATCGTTGAAAGTTTCATCACCGCTAATTCCAATCTCAGAATCTTTCATTTCTTCGTTTAAAAGACCAAGTCTTAATCTGAAATATATATCGAAGTGATATGATAAACATCGTTTGTTTAATGAAACAAATCCACTTTATACTTACAATGTAACGATGTCCGCATTGGCTTCTTTTACAGCTATGGATAAAGGTTTTATACCACTTTCATCCTCGATATGCTGATCCGCGCGATGTTTTAGTAGCAAACATACTTGGGCAGTGTGACCTATATGTATTCCAAATAAATAATTAATTTTGATAATTATGATAAATTTATTAAAAAATAAAATTTATAAAAAATGCACACCTAATTCTGTGGCCAAATATAATGGTGTTTTTCCATCAGCATCTTGGCAATTGATACGAGCTCCATTTAATATTAGATATTCGCAAGACATCACAGAACCCTGTATTTTAAAAAATAAAAATTAATTACCGAAGAATTTTGACAATGATTTTTATACTTACACTTATAATTGCTTGATGCAGAGCATTTCTTCCTCTGTCATTAACATTTGTCCATGATTTATCAGCACCAGCTGCTAAAGCTGCGCACATTACAGGAAGATTATGCGCAGCAGCAGCTTTATAAAGCAACATTTCAGGGTGTAAATTTTCTATATCCTCTTCATCTGTGAATTCTTCATCCTCGCCAGCAGTCGAATCTTGATCGGAACTTAACTCTAAGCTATTATCGATCGTTGGCTTTGGTAAATCACATCCGAACATCAATACATCGGATTCTATTTTACATTGTTTTTCCGTTCCTGCATCTTTATTCTCAAACGCATCTTTCACATCAGAAATCTCTGTGTTTAAGGACACTTCATTTTTTATCGATAGATTATTTTCTGAATCATTCATGGCAATTGTATTGTCCTTGATTTCAGGAATTAAAAGTTTATGTTCATTTTCGATGTTAAATTCCATATTATTATCGATAGTCTTAAGATTACTTTCATTTGCGTCGCTACGAGAACGTGCTAAGATTTTCCCGTAAAGTGTAGATTCATTCTTTAAATCCATATTCGTACTATCGTCAGAGCTTAAGGAACTTCTTTCAACTTTCTTCGCTTTATCGACAGAACTTAAACTTTCAATTGACGTATGTTTACTCTCGTCCGAGCTCGTTGAATGATGACCCTCTTTTACAGATGATAACATCGTTGTTTTGTTACGATTAGTATTATCGATTTTGTCACAACTCCGCGGTCGACGGCGCAATTTACGGACACTCCATTTGCGAAAATGCATCTTATCGCGGCTTGCATGCTGTCCGGATGAAATCATATTGCTCAAAGGTTTTACGAATTTGCGTTCTACATATTTTGCTCTTATCCAAGCTTCACGTATATTTCTGTTAATTTAAGAAAAATATTAAATTTATTATTTTTGGGAAGGGAGAATAGATGTTATCTTCTATATCAATTTTATTTACCCGTTACACTTTGGAGTAGCTCTAATAATATTAGGAGGGATTGGCAAAGCTTCATAAACATTGTTCACAACAGTGTTTCCAAGCTCTGCCATTACTTTCAGTATTTCAGGTTCCCAATCATCTAACGTCAATGAACGAACCTTACTGTAATGAACACCTAAACTTCTATGCACCCCAGAGCATTCTAAAAGAAAATAAATTTTTTAAATAGAGCTAGAAAATAATTGAGTTCGTAATAAAAAAATGAATTACCTATGCAGAGTGTAATTCCAAGATTGATACTGGCCCATCTTGGATTAGCACCACCACAATCACAACAAGTATCGTTTCCAGCAATCTTTAAAATTTGTTCCCATACTCTGCAGAATAAAGAGAATTATATATATATTTTTTTTAAAAATCAAGTCTTATCTAAATGCAATTAAACATTCAAGATCATTTTTAATTAATACCTTGACTTAGGTTTTGTTTGCTGCCTGTTTGATCCTCTAACATTTTGTGATTGCGATTCTCGTATATTAATTATAGTACCAGCACCCATTCCTCTTTGAATGGCAGCACCAATTGCTTGTTGCATGGCAGTTACCCATGCTAAATAAGCTTCTTCACTATCAGCTTGTAATATGTGACTTCTATAAATTGAATAATAATCTATTAAAATATTTATTGTTACATAAAATTTTTTACTATTATCATTATTGACTGCTCACTTTGTAGGACTTAATACTTCAAAACAATTTCTTCTATCACAGTCAACCACTGGTTTTACAGTGCAAAGACGAAGATCTTCTTCCATAATTGTATAATCATTATCACCAGTTCTTTTTCTATAAACCAATTGATGATCTCTTAGACAAAACCATCTTCTGTTCCATGTTTTAAACGCATTACTGGTACGTTTAAAGAGATAGCCTTCCATCTTAGGATTACCAGGTGTTGGGGAAGGTATTAAATCTCTATTAGTAACGTAAATATGCCGATTTTCCATTTCTTTTTCGAGTTTCACGGAATCGGCTCTCATTTTAATTAAATTATCCCCGAGTTGTTTTAAAAATGGATCCAAATCTTGCGCTAGATCGCTACCTTGATGGTAATAAGTAATGCACGCATTCATATAATTATGTAAGGTACCCAATATTTCGTGTCGTTTGCGTGCCTGTATCATTGTTAAAGAATGAATATAATCTAAAGCAGTATGCCGGAAACAGGATCTGGTAGCTGATAAAATGTTCGAAGTTTCTTCATATTCTGCAGGTCTGGACTTTGGAACTTGAGAATTTCTGTTTAAAGCTATATCTAAATCTGCAGAAATTTTTTCGAAATAATGACGAGATTCTTTTACTCTCTTGATATCACTGTTAAAATATTATAAAATGTTAGAAATATTATTTGAATATACATATTATATATATATACACACACATATATAAATATTTAATAGATCTTACCTTTTAACAAATGAGTTAAGATCTTTAATTACAGTTCTAGATGCTTGATCTAATAAAATAGTATGAAACTTGTTCATTTCTTGTAAAGCATGAATAAGTTTGTTCAGTAAGGCCATTATCTCTGAATCATCATTAAAATACAGAGATAATTCCCAGAGACTATTTGCAAATTGGCTATAAAAAAAAGTTATTTTTTAATAGATAGATAATGTAAAAAAAATACATAAATAATATAAAAAAAATACTTTATAAAGTAAATATTACAATTTAAATTTATATTACAATTTTTATTTATTATGTATATTAAAAATTATATAAAATAATATAAGAATATATAAAGTTTTTAAAATTATTTTTTATTTGAACATAATATAAAAATATCAAGGAAAGAATAATTCATAGCAACTGTTTTAACTGTATCACTGTCTATATGTGAAACTGAGTACCATATGTATGAGTCATTCTCAACAGAGTTGTAATTCATGTGTTTCCTGACTCCTCTTTATTAGTTGAAGTATTATATCTCCCTCACCCATTTTATTATATTAAACACATTTGATTTAAAATGATTAATAGCATTTCAATCATATATTTTATATGATCAATCAAACATTTATAGTTTTGTTATTATTAACTATGATATAATTTCATTCTTTCATAATAGAAATTTTTATTCCTCTATTAATTACATATAAGTTAATATATGTAATAACATACCTCTGATGTCCTACAAAAAGTTTCCCAGTGTCAATCATCTGACTACAATTTTTTAATACCTGCAAAGAATTCTGTTTTAAGTTAATTTAAAAACATTGATGATTATCACAATAATTCTTTTAATGAGATCACTTATGTAACATAGTTTATAATGTAATTGATAATATAGAGAAGTATAAATATTTGACAATTAAAATTCTTGAATTTAAATTTCATTTAGCAATTTTTAACAATAATAATTCATTTTGCATATAATATGAAATAACATAACCCTTTTATATTATTATTTATAACGTGTGTGCAAAAACTTTAATATTTTTTTCGTTATGCTTTCTTCTCTTTTTTGTGAATTGAATAACAATACCTTGTCTAACTTTTGTTCAAGTAAATCAACATTTGCTTCTACTTCTTCGATGCAGGATCTAGAAACATGAAACGAATATTCAAAAAATATTTTCTTTTATTAATATACGTCTTTTCTTAATGTGGTGCATTCGTCAACGTTACTCATAGTGCTCGTGCAACAGAGTGAAATAAAAGAAGCAAACAAAAGTGTGTTAGAAGTTTTTTCAACCGATTCTCACCGAAACTTCGGCGTGTCTCGCAAACATTCTTCGAATTCGATTAAAGGCTTCATTTTGTACTATCCGTTGCCCGGAATTTTCAAGCGCAGTCTCGTCCGACGAACTGCAATCTTGAAATTTTTCCGTTCACTATTTCCCATCAAACGGCACAATCATTTGGAAAGACTATTAACATAAACCGTTCGCATTCGCGAAGAACAACACATTCCCCTCTCTTCTGTCAAACACAGCATACAATACGTTGAAGTTATTCTAGACTCAAGATACTGTTTGCCAGTGTCGACAACATCCACGTGAGTTTAGAACGAAAGAGAACTTCACAAAGAACGTATCGATTCATGCGAAATATATTTTTCGAAGCGTTTTCTTTTAACAGTCCTTTCGTATGATATTTTATCACTGTCCTCTATACCATTCTCCTTTTTTGTAAGACAATTACATCGTCATCTGGTGAAAGTTCCGTTTCCTTTCCCGTGGTACGACTTGCACATTTATATTTGCATACTTGCTTACATTCGAAGGCATATTCAGTAAGAAAAAGGCATTTGGTATTTGTAAACATCGGATAAAGTAAGTTCATCTTACGTAATATGTAACAAATATGTTATTTGTTAATTTTTTTACTTAATTCAATCAGCTTTTTATTTTCTTATATTAAAATTTTGAGAAAGAAATAATCCTAACCTATAAAATATATTAACTTTTATCTGAATAAATTAAGATTTTATGTAGTATGATTTTATAAATAAGATTTCATAAAGAATATTACTATAACGGATTTTCTAATAGATTTTTCTAAATATATAAAAACTTGAAGAATTTGTTATTCAATAACATGTTTGTTCATTGCATCGAATAATATTTATTCAACAGGTTCAATATGACTGGTACAACTACCACAGAAAAGTCGGCTAATAATCCTTTGGAACAGTTTGTGCTACTTGCAAAAACTGCCAAAGGAGCAGCTGCTATAGAACTTATTAAACAAGCGGTAGAGACACCAGGTGTCCATGTATTCGGAGAATTATTAGATATGCCTAATATCAAAGAACTTGAAAATGGTCCTTACGTTCAATATTGGAATACTCTGAATTTATTTGCATATGGCACATACAAAGAATATTTAGAGAACAAAGACAAAGTTCTAGAATTGACTCCTACTCAAAAGAAAAAACTTCAGCATCTAACAATTGTAACATTAGCTACAAAATCTAGATGCATACCGTATTCTGTATTGTTGGAGGAATTAGATATAAAAAATGTTAGAGATTTAGAGGATTTAATAATAGAAGCAATTTATGCAGATATAATACATGGCAAATTGGATCAAAAAAATTCACAATTAGAAGTAGATTATGCTGGTTTAGGACGTGATGTTAGACCTGCTGATACAGGTGTAGTGGCTGAAACATTAGCCGCTTGGGGTCAAGCTTGTGACACCGTATTAGCATGTATCGAAGAACAAGTTACAAGAGCAAATGTAGAAAAACAAAAGGCCACATATCACAAAGAAAGAATACAAAGAGATGTGAGTAATATTTCCTCCAGAGAAAGTGATAAAATATGGCAAGGCTTCCAAATTTGTAATATCTTTGTTGGTAGATTGCTAACATAAAAAAATCACTTGCTGCACAAGCCGGAGGTGGTGGTGTGCAGGAAGCTGATATGGCAGGAGGTAGTTCAGGATCGGGAGGAAGTGAATCAAGTAGGGAAGCATTATCAGCTCCACCCGATGCAAAGAAAAAGCAACAGAAGGTCAAAGGTATTAAAGGAAGTGGTAAGTTCTGGAAGACAATTCAGTAATTTTTTATCACATGAAATGTATCTCATCGATGACAGGATTCTAGTATATTATATGTAATTTATATTGAAATCCTTGCAATCCTATGTAAACAGCGATAGTCGATGCCAATTTCAATTAAGAAGCACCATTGCGAACGGAGAAAACGTTCATTGCCATATTTTGGCATATCATACAGATACCAGAGGAATTGAGTTTTCATTAATTTCAAACGAAAATCTTGTGAATACAAGTAATGAAAAATAGCATTATAAATCACTGTTATGTTTGTTTTATGATAGTATTTGTTTATATGAAAAGTTTTGTTACATTAAAGTTGCAAGTTTTTTTCTAAATTGTCGTTTCTGTTATATTATATGTTGGAGTAAAACAATAATATATTGATATAAGATGGGAAAAGGGATAATATAAAAACGAATTTATATTCACTTTATTTATTTAAGATTGTAATTCAAGTTAACAATGCATGGGGATATTAAGGTAGTTTAGATATCTTAAACGGAAGAAAGGAAATCAATAAATGCATTTACAATATTTGAGCTTAGATTTTGAGTTGGTATAATTATTAAATTTTATATTTTATCATTAATATTTTCTACTATATAGATTAAATTTTTATTTAGAGTTTTCTTTACATTAGAAAAATTAGCCGATCATTATTATTAAAAAATTATGTAAGAATTCCCTGATCATAAAATTCGTAGATTCCTTATTTCACTGCACATTAGATTAGTATAAGAAAAGAGAGAGAGAGAGAGAGAGAGAGAGAGGGAGAGAGAGAAAGAGAGAGAGAAAGAGAGAGAGAGAAAATTAAGAAATAATAACAAAGAGAATTTAATCGATTAAATCGTTGTAAACACATGCAGGCATTAAACTTAATATCGAATTAATATTTGTTGTCAGCGATTCGAAGCAGACAAATGTAAATCGTGCACAATACCGTGTCACGAGCATGGCAAACACATTGTGATCGTCCTCACATCGAGACCTTACAATAATAAATGAGAAAACGACGAACGATTTTCTTACAAGAAAGAAGAATAAGTACTTTTATAACGAATAAGCTTCCGAATTTTGTAAAAACGTCTAGTATGTATTAAGAGTTTTTAGTCCAGACCAAAGATTTTATACTTTGCGTTATAAGGTGTGAATGAATAACGAAGCAGGGTTCGACAAGTTTTATAGGCAAGTCTATTCATAGTTGTTGCAATAAATTGCATACATATTTATTATTGTATCTGTGCCTATACACAAAAATACTGTCATTACTGTATGACAGTAGAATACAGCGTGATAAGTTGCTTAAATGTGTCTCATACAATATTTATAGTTTTTTTTTTTTCCATCGTTTGTGTTATCTTGTTGTCTTTTTATTTTCACCCTATAAAAACGATGAAATAACGTAGATACGAGAGAGAGAGAACAAAATATAATAACTGAAGTGATAAAGTGTAACTAGTCGGATCGACCGTTGTTATTAAAGAAAGAAAAAAAGAAAAGAGAAAAGGAAAAGTTGTGTGTTTAGGAGGATGTAAACGGTATACGAACGATACGTTGCTTAGTGAACAAGAAATGTCAGTTGAATTACAAAGCGTTGTAATTGCTAATGGAATAAAAAGATAATTTATTTTAGCGAGGCTTTTCTATTTCTCTGCACCCCCTTAATGCCTCTCCTTTACGTCTGTATGTATACGAGTGATTGTAAGATTTAGAATAAATTAGGCTTATAGTTATATTTTCTCTTTATAGATATATTGATTAGCGCATAGGATAAATAGGAATTGTAACTATCAATTTCCCAACTCGATTCATTGAAATTTTCTTTTCTGCACTTTTGGTTATTCGTAGGCAAGCTTTCGCGAAAGGCTGCACCCAGCTTTCAGGAATAGGTGGTACCGGAAGTCGCGTAAACTTCTCCAACCCTGTCCAATCGGAGCGTGCGTCTCTTTTAAAACAGTAGAAAGTCTTAAATCTATCGTGTTTTTTTTTTTTTTTCTCACAATTTAACCATCATGTGTATAGTAGGTACAAGTCACAAATGATACGCCTAATCGGGATTTTCAGGATCTACTAATCCGGTAAGGCACCATGAACTGAACGATGAGCCAAATTGAGAAGTTCAGCTTTAGGTGAAACCTTGTGGCATATCACCAACTCGATTGGATTGTGTCTGTCTATCTGTCTGTCTGTGTCCACGTCGTTGTAAGAACAGCGCATCGTTTCCTGTGTAATCTTTTTGTACTTTTTGAGAAATAAAACTGATCCTAAAAAGTAACACGTGATTATTGTAAGATGCACCTGGTGCGCATGGATGTCAAAAATTTAATCAAATTGATGCCTAGCCAAGGTATCGTGGTGTTGTTGTGGGAAAAGGGGATAGATAATTGCGTAAAAGGAGAAAGATAATTTTTCACGATTCATTTTATTTCGATAATTTTTCTTTTTCGATATTTTTCGATCGTTTTCCAACGAATACATCCAGTGTAACATCATGTAAATTTGTGTCATTCTACTGCAGTGTTCGTACGTATTTAAAATATCCTTAGATCGTAATAGTTCGCGCGAACTAGCTTAGAGTTTTCTCTCTTTCTCACGACAATTATCAATTATCGCGTTACGGAATTATCATCTTGTTATTATTTTTTTAATCTCATATTCGTAGTCTCTTAAACTCTTATAGAATTTAATTATGGCTAAATTGGTTCCGTATGAACTAATATTTTCGTTTCATGCTTTAATACTTAATGTACAGTATCGCGTATTGTATGTACAATTATATATTTACATACTCTCGAATGATATATGATCGTTGGTAAAATATAGTCAAATATATATTTACACATTCTCACAATTCTTTCATATATATGTTTATATTATGTCGAATTTTACGAGTGAAAATTTTAATTGTTAATCGAATTCACAAGTTTCAATGTAACAATGTATCGTTGTTCATGTTTTAAAGGAAAATAGAATCGTGCCAAACAATGGATACTGGGCTCATTTGTATCCAAGGTTTGACAGTGGATGTTCCTTTCGGTTTTATAAAAATTCAAAACTTTTTTTAGAAATCTTTTATACATTTACGCACGAACAAATTTATTTATATATAAAATCATTCGGAACGAATTGTTTTTTTTTTTTTTTTTTCAAGCGATCGACAATTTTACTCATTCTTGCGCAACTATCGCTAGCGAAAAAACAACTACGGGTTAGATCGGATATGTTTATCGCACGATTGCGATTCTACGAAAATGAATTTACAATTTTTCTTCAACATCGCGTATTTACATCTACGAAAACGGAATGTTATTCGTCGCTTGTTATTTTCATTTTTTAATCGCAAATACAAAGATCAAGCGCGGATTAACGTTAGATTATTAAAATTAGAGCGACTAGATCGTAAAGCGTTTCGTATTTTCGATCGAAACGCGATTGTTGCGTTTTTTCTTTTTTATCATTTAAATCTACGTGTAGCAATTCCTATAGTCTGCAGAGGAGATATCGAAAAGAAGGAGAAAAGATTATCTAAAAAAGTCTATTAGTTCGTATAGTCATATTTGGAAATTTGTTTTATGCTTTGAACTTATTCACTTATTCGTCTGTTATTTCGTGTGATATTTACAGGAAGAAATTTATATACAGAAAGATCGACAAATGTGATTTTCTCGATGTATCGAACAACCGTTGTTTCCTTTTTTTCTTTTTTCCTTTTTCTTTTTTTTGTTACAAAAATTATTAATAGAAGATCTCGTCGTATAGACGTAATCCTATTTTCGTATTTGGCAACGATTTTGGATAGTAATTCCCATTTTTTTTTTTTTTTTTTTTACATAACGAATTCGACTAAATATTTACAATATTTCAATTAATTCTATTATGATTATGATTATTATGATTAATGTGCAAACGTTATGAAATGATAGTGTATATACAAAATAGGTTTATGCAATCTCACGTGATTATTACGTGCATTACGCTATGATCACAGAAGAAATCAGAGCAGTTTTTAAAACGCCACTTAATAGTTAATTAAGATCGATTATTCGTCTTTTATGATGCAATTTCGTGTACCTAGCGTCCTCATAACGTCATATATTTATGCTAACCGACAAAATCAATTCTTCAAAATTTTTACATATTTTTTTAAATCTCTCTTAATCACCTATTTTCATTCACATTCTCCAAAAATCAATTTTATTTTATATATATATATATATATATTTCCATTATCGTTTGTAATTCACTTAATTTCACAAACAATATATTTCATCTTCATTCAGTCTAAACATCGTCCAAAGCTTTAAAGAGAATTAATATTAATTTTTTAATATCTCGAACTTAATATTCAGTCGTATTTATAAAATATCGTTTCAGTTCTCTCTTTTTTTTTTTTTTTTTTTTTGCGTCCTTTCAAACTATCACCGGATTTTTCGAAATTGGTTTCAAAGTCGCGGGCAAAATGGCCGATTCTATGGAAGTTTGCTGCTATAATGGAACATCACTCTGATTTATAGGTCCGTTTCCTATTCTCGCTTTATTGTTCAATTGCTTCGTTGTCGTGGTATTATCCTTCGTCTCTTTGCTCTGCGTTACCACAGCATTAGCGTCTTTGTCGTTGTTGGCAGAGGTTTGGGTCGATCGAGAAACGACCGAGGGTGGTTTCCCATTTTTCTGATCTTTTACCTCTAGCTCGTAATCTGCAAGAGAAAACATTTGTTAATTAAATTTCGTTAATTACGATTGGCAGGCTGAAAGGAGATTAAGATTTAATTTAGAGAATATACAGATCGGTCAGATGTTTACCAGAAAATTTTGAGAGACTCGAAAGGATTTTTATAGTGAATTATTTTGTCAGAAAATTGTTCCACGTAGACATTTGCCTGAGGTGTTTGTAGATCGAGAATGCAAAAATTGCCAGTCGAAAATGTTTAATTAATTAAAAAAGTCTTGATCGATAATTAGATAATTCCTTTGAAAAATACGGTGGTTAAAGTCTTTTAAAGGAAATTAAGATGCGCTTTCTTAGAAAGTATTAAATTAAATATGCTCGGAGAAAAGTTATAGTTAATTATTTCGTAAGTAATTAGAACGATTATTCTTGTAATATATGATAAAACTAGATATTGTATCAATTTTTAATTGCAAGTCTCTTATCGATAATTCAGATAACTAAAAAAAAATAAACTATTTTTCTTTAATATTTTATATCTCGTATTCATAAAATAAATGGCATTTAACGTGGAATATCGAACATTAAATATTTAGTTTATTGAACGAAAAATGTAAAAGAGATCCGGTTATAATGCCATTAAATATATCGTGAACTATATACTTACGACGTTAATCTTTTGAATATATTACGAATATATTAAGATCGAGAAATAATTTATTTTTTTTCTTTTCCATCATAATTAGGTTTTTTTTTTCTTTTCAATCTTAATATTTGACAAGTGATGGATACTCACATTCGCTTTGAGTGGAGCAATCAATGGTAGTGGTGATGTGTTTTTTAACAGCCTTATTCTGATCACACGTAGCCGCAGTGAGCGCAACCGGTGCTATCATGCTAGAAGCATTGGTAGCCGTGACTGCTGAACTTTTCGTGGTGCTATATCTAGTCGGCATCATGCTTTGACGTACGTTTCTTTCTGGCCGTATTAAAATGATGTATAACTGTTGACGGGGGAGAGAACGAAAAGGTTAAAAGTTGGCCACTCTATTCATCTGAAATTCTGTCGCAATGAATTACCTTCGGGCTGAACAGACAGGCTATAGTTACGGACGCGGATAGACTTATAGTAACTGACATCGAGGTGATTCTCAATGCAACGTTGTTCCCAGTACCGAAGTACAGGGGCACAAAAGCCAGCCATATCACGCACGTGGTGTACATCGTGAAACCTGTACAGTAGAAATACGATTATTGCGAATTTAATAATCCTTTTGGAACAGAATTTATTATCCTCAAATATATATTATATTTAATTAACGAATTGAAGTAGAAACGTATTTTCTTCTACTTTTTTTTTTCCCTTTTTCACTTTTTACGAGAAACGAACCACTAACGTTTAATCTTTAATCTCACAGATATCTATGGGTTAAGAGGATTTTTGTTTTTCATAATAATCATACAATGCGTGTACACATTTTCGAACAAAGAGAATTTCGAAAAGGAAAGGATATCCAACACCTCCCTATTATTATTTTGTTCTCCTGCCTCGCGCAGATCCGACTGAATTACACCCATTAATGTTTCACGATTCTAACTTGCACTCAAGAACGGCTTACAAAGAGATGGTGAAGTTTACGACTTAACAAAACTTAACAGAACTTCATCTTCGGTTTAGGAATTATCGTTAGAATCGGTGCTTGATTTATATTCAAACTTGGCAGCGTTAAACCTTTCCACGTAAACTTCGTCTAAAGTGTACGGAGCATCCGTTGTTGTTCCGTTAATAAAATTCTGCGCCAAGGAAATATTGTGCGCCCATCCTCGACGTGTTCCACCAAAGGAAAATGGAGAACAGCAGAAATCCCCCCATCGGGATACAAAAGACATTGAAGTCTCTATGAAAATACGGTACAAGTTGGAAAAAGGAACAAGCTCGAAAATTGGAAGATGGTGGACGTGTCGATACGATACGCGCGCATACACGTGTGCATACACTCACCGATGTGTTTGCTCTCGTTGAAAGCTTCCGGGATCTTTCTTGTGAGGACGGCGTACACGGTGCAAACGACGATCAACATGATGGGATAAGCGAAAGCGATCATGTAACTGGCGTCTATGTAACTGTTGCAAACGAGCAAATTGTCCTCCCTGGTCGGATAATGATGCATCGCCTTGGCTGGATCGATTATCATCCAAACTCCGTTGATCAGAATTTGCACGAACACCAAACCGGAACATATGATCAGCTGTGACCGCGGAGATATGAAGGATGGCCTCTTTGCGCTGTGTTTGCTCGCGTTGAAGATCCTCGATATTCGATT
The DNA here is from genome assembly GCF_014066325.1 of Apis laboriosa. NCBI lineage: Eukaryota > Metazoa > Arthropoda > Insecta > Hymenoptera > Apidae > Apis > Apis laboriosa. The sequence goes on from NW_025223257.1 coordinate 3,372,816, forward strand.
TGTCTTTGTTAAAAGGGCTGCGTAGACCACGGTGAAACAGAAACCCGCGGCGAATCTGTCGAACAATTTTCTTTCTCTCAAATTTTACGTTTCGTTTTTTTATCAACGATAATAATATAGTTTTGTACTAGCGTATCGAATAGTTTCTATTTTTTTCATTGGTTGGACGAAACTTTATCATTTTTTTGGATATGAGAATTTTTTTTTTTTTTTTTGAGCGATCTTGATTTTTTTTTTTTTTTTAGATAGAACTATATGAATATTTTTGTAAAGTATATTTTATATACAGATTCCTCGCTATTTTTTTTTTTTTAGAAATTATTTTCGTTGAGAATTTTTATCATTTATTTAATATTTTCGGATTTATGGATTATTTGATTTAGAGAATATCCCTTTTATCGAGATATCATATTTTCGAGAAATTAATTTTTCACTTTATCGATGCATCGATACGAAAATGATAAATGTAAAATGCGAGAACGTTTAAGAAATAACTTTCACTTCTAAATAGATTCACCGATCTGTTTTATATTCTTCTTTCGACTTGCCTTAATTGAATCGCGTGCAATTCACGTCCCTGAAATTTTATCAATTTTTCACCGATCGATGCACTCGCGTTCACTTGATTAATGTCAATTTACCGTCGCCGACTCGTTTCTGCCGTAAGAATTTAATTTATTTTTCAATGGCCACGTTGAAGTCGAGTTTTTACACGCCACAGGAAAATGGGATGCGCACTGATCCTTTACCTTTGAATCCCGCAAACGATGTCCGTCGGTCTGAGAACGAGGGCGAAGGTAACGAGGTAACAGAGCAGGATCCCGGAGAGAAGAACGTACGACAGTTCACGGCCAGATGCACGTACCACCGGTGTGTCGTTGTGCTTCAGAAACACCCCACAGACGAATAGAGTTATCTGTTGGTTGCGAAATATTTTCTCAAATTCGTATTCCTTCGAATCGAAACTCAAGTTTCGTTGGGATCGTTGGATTATGTGCCCGAGTCATAAATCAATATGCGAATATTTCGAGTTATATTTTAAAAGTTCGAAAGAGTGAAATTCTTACGTTTGATGCACGAATTATATATTAATTCAAGTTTTAATGAAATTAAATTGACACGAGAAAAATTTCATTGTATTTTTAACTGTTAGCCTTAATAATAATAATAATAATAATAATAATAATTTCAAATCTATCTTACAAATATATTTCAACGACTTTGGAAAAAAAACGCATCATCTCAATTATTTGTCAAAGTACGACTTCGTGCTGATATTTTGATATTTACGAGTCGTTCGAGCAGTTTGGATCAATAATGCAGCTAGTTTTTCTTACCAGCACTCGTGCAAGAGGCTCTCGGCCGATTTAATGCATTGTAGTCGGAATTGGTCGACTCGCGATTATTTCATACCGTAAATCGCACTATATGCAATTAGAGCAATTGACCTTTATCTTCGCAATCTTTTCTTCCTTATAATCCCACGATTAAAACGCAACAGTGAATTCGAAATGTAAAGAAACTTTTCTTCCTTTGTTCTCATTATTACGAATCTTTGTTCGTCATTTCTTTCTAGCAAAAAAAAAAAAAAAAAAAAAAAAAAAAAAAAAAAAAAGAAAAAAAACGAAACGATTCAACGCACCGTGAAAAACTTTTCTTTCGCTTTCATCGCCCTATTCTCTTCTAAAACGCAAAATTCAAAGAGGCAACAATTTTTTTTTTCCTCTCACTTTTACACAATATTCGCAATTTTGTTCTTTTTTCGTCTGTAATTACGTTCGCCTCTAACGAGAATCACTTACCAGAATCCCTGTAGAGGAGAAAGACATTGCCCCTATTGCCCATCCGCTTTCTGGCCGCAGGAATTCCTCGGGGATATCACGGCAAGCGGAGTGCGTTTCGTCCGGCACCGTACCTTGACGACAAGAAATACATTGGGTCACGTCCTTGTGATCTCGTATCTGTTTAACAAACGTAGAAAAATTTAAAAATGAAAAATCCGTCCAAGGTAATCCGTTCCGCGCTATATTTATTTCAGTTGCTCCCCTGAAAGCGGAGTAGCGCTTTTTAAAGGGAAGCTTCCGTTTCCGTGAATTTAAAAAGCGATCTTCCATGACGCGTTAAATATCTGTCCCGTATCTGTTCGCGAACAGGCATTTCTCGAATCAACTCGAAAATGAAAAAATAAATACGCGATTGCGTTCGATCGCGAGGAAGTATTTCTTCAAAAGAATTACACGAGATTATCATAGAGAATGGGAAATAATATCTCTAAAGGAATTTTTTTATTAAATATCTATAGAAAGAAACAATCGTGTCGCGTGTGATGTCGCATCTATGAAAGTCTAATAATATCGAATTTTCCGATTTTTCCTCGCGAGAAAGAAAAAATCTTTCTTCTTATGTCGATCGTTTATATTTTAGAAACATTTAAATGTTGGGTCATCATCATCGTTGTTGAAATTGAAGGAAACATGATAACAAACCTGATATTGAGTGCAATTGAAGCAATGCCAGCAGCATTGCTCGCCCGCCACGTATTTCTTTGCCTGGCCGACCTCGCAGGGCAGAGAGCACACGCTTTCGGGTGGCTCGGGATGTCCAAGTTTAAATTGGATTGCTGCAAGGAATATGCGAGTAGGTAGCGAGAGAGAGGGGAGGCGCCGTTCAATTTCGCGAGAAAAAGGTAGCGAAAGGAGGGAAATCGCGAAACGACCAATCTGTGGCTTACCAGACATATTCAACCGTAATTCACCCGAGAGATATTTGCCAACCCGGACCCACTCGTATTTGCCCGGCTCGATTTGTTTGAAGTGTATGATGTTGTATCGGGCCGGCCCGTCACCGTTCTTGTCGAATTTGAATTTGTCGCCGCTCAGACCTTCAATCATATTTCCATTCGATGAACTCGAAATTTTTGCGAATTCAATTTTCATATTCTAATTTCTTTTTTTCTTTTTTTTTTTTTACAGCTTTATTTTACAAGATTGGCTCGACTCGTGAAATCTTATTTTTTAAACGGAATTATATATACATATATATATATATATATATATACGAGAAAACTAAACAGCGTGCAAACTATTGGAAGTTTTCTTTTCGAAATGTAAATTTGATATTTGGAAATATTTATATTTCGTATTTTAAAAAACGACGAACGGATCGTCTCGAAAGGAACTAATAAGTGGAACGTTTCATCAGTGAGTAATTGTTCTTACCTTCAAAATCCACTTTTCGAAGATATTTCAAAAGTTCGGTACCCTTGGTAGGTTTCATCGCGTCGCACAGTCCAGGTTTCCCATCGCAGAGCTCTTTGTGCATATCTCTGAACGGGGAATATTTATAGCACGCTTGTCACGGGGGAATATCATGCGAAATTTGTTTGATAATAAATTCGTGAAAATTGAATTACCGAAATGCATAGGCGAACGCCATCACCGCGTCGGACACGAATTGGAGTTGATTCTCGAACGCTGTGTTCTGTTTCGTCAAACGCTTTTCCGTAGTGCAGAATTTCGTGTAATTTTTGTTGTACGGAGTTATGGATGCGTTCGGGTATTTACACTGAAAGTGATGTTCCCAGAATTCTAAAACGATTTACCGCATATTTCATTACAATACATTACACCTTCCGTTTAAATATTATGTAACAAATTTTATTCCGTATTTAACATTCTGTATACGTTTTTTCTCTCTCTCACCGTGAATTATCTTTTCAAAATATCATCATATAATCCGTTGAAAAAATTGTATTCGAAACAAACGCGATGGAAAAGAAATAGCTTCTCTTCATCTCGCTCTTCTCACTCGGTTCAAATAGTTTCGTTTAACTTGGGTGTTAGATAATAAATACGACATGGATAGAATATTGGAAAGTTTGCGAAAGTTAGAATTAGCGAAGTTTAACGAGGCTCGCGTGTCATTCATCTCGTTCATCTCGTTCGTCTAACTCGGCTCAAATAGTTTCGTTTAAATCTTACTTAGGTGTTAGATAATAAATACGATATGGATAGAATCGATATTGGAAAGTTGTAGTCCGCGAAAGTTAGAATTAACGAAGTTTAACGAGGCTCGCGTGTTTCGCTCGTTAGCTTACCAACGAACCACGGATTCCTCCGGTTGTTCTCGACCGTCAAATTGAGGAAATATTCTTCGAAACCCTTGACAGGATTTGCTTGAGGTTGAACCGATAGAGTGCCCTCCACTTCCGCCTCGTTACCATCGCTAACCAACCCCCTGGCGCTCCATCCGTCGCTGCCAATCCACGAAAACGCACCGGTCGCATTGCAACGTTTAACCGCTCTCATAACTCCGGCAACTTCTTGATCCGAGCCGAATATGATGCAACCTGATCAGACAGACGATGAAACGATCGATTAACTCTCAATTAAGAATTTCTCAAAATATTTTTTGCAAAATATTTTTCCAAAAATTTATGTCTTCCATCTCTGTTTAATTAGTCATCCTGCTTTCAAAGATTATCTCGAACTGAATTTCGAATTAATTGCGAAGAATATTTATAAAAGGCATAGGAATCAGATCGAGATCGATATAAGATAAGAGAATTTTTATTTACGATTTTATATACGATCGATTGAAATATTAAATATTAAATATTAAAGAGATTTTTCTAAACTAGCTAGCTTTTATAAATATCAAGAATTTATTCTGCAAAATTTTATATTGGCAGTGGGAAGATATTTTTTTATCGTTTGCAATGAAAAGAAATGCAAGAAGAGAGAGGTATTTTGAGGTATATGGTTTTCCAGAGTTTAATTTAATTCGATCTCTTTTTCCTTCCTTCGTTCAGGTGATTTTCTGATTCTCAGGTGACGTAATTAATTTCTCCGCGAAATCGAAACACAGCAATCTGATAGCTGGTATATAATTCTACTACGCGTTATATTTCTAGAAATTTCACGCTCCACCCTGCCGCTTCTATTCCATTTTTCTACCCCTCGCTCCTCTCTTACTCTTTCAATATATATTACTGTTGACTCGAGAGAAGCAAACTCATCGTGCCAGTCTTTGCTTTAAAGAAGCACAATCGTTCAATTTTCGCTTCCAAACTTTACCTCGTGTTTTACTTTTTTAATCCAAACTCGGTTCGAGATCGTTCGCCAGGATTCATTTTTGTTCGATAAACTGAAACGCAGAAGCTGTATCTTTATTTTATGCAAATTACGATCCTCGAAAGAAACGTCCTTCTAATTCCCTCTTCTTTTTTTATCCTTTTCTTTTTCACGCCACACTGCTTCTCATCTTCTAATCTAAATTCCCATAAGAATCGTGTAATCACCTGTTTTACATCTTTACATCCGTTTCTTTTTTTCTTTTTTTCTTTTTCGACGCCGAGCTCGAAAGCTTAAGTAAAGACCTTAATCTTCGAGAACGGGATGGATCTAAAGATGGATCAGAAAAATTGCTGCTCGATCAGTTTTTTATAGGGATGATATTTTTTGCAAGGTTAAGACGTGGCATATTTCGCAGAACGAACTTCAAATTCTTCAGTTTGGAGAGTAATTTTCGACTCTAGCCGATCGTTAGTATCGATAAAAGGGCAGACGAGGGTTAACGAGGGCCGGAGTTTCAACAGAGAGAAACTTTAGGCCGCGAGTACCATTTAAACGGTAGTAAATTTACTCCCTCTATTTTGCAGTACAACTGTGTAATTGCGATCCGTTGAATGAGAAACAATCGCGCAATGGCACAGGCGTCGATGAAAGATGTGGATTAGAGCTAAAGTTTTTTTTTTGAAAAACTTTAAAAGAAATTCTTGGTTAAAAAAGGATTTCTCATATAACGAACTCGATCTCGTGGATTTTTATAATAATTAATAGCGTAAAATTATATATTCTATGTGTCTATGTTTGTACAAAACTTTATCAAAACTTCCTTTTTAATACTTTTGTATCCTTTTTTAATACGAATGTCGTTAACTTTTCTTGTTTTTTTTTTCTTTTTTCGCGAACACCAGGTGGCTAGTCTCGTATAATCGTGCGAAAGTTTGTGTTTCCTTGACATATTTCGAATATGATGAATTTTCACGTGACATAAAGTATTATTTAATATCTCGTATGGAAAGAAAATTTAAAATACTAAAAATAAGTGTAAAATATAAAAACAACGATTTTGGATAGATATAATAGAATTTCGTATATTTGAACATACAGGATGTAGTTCTTTATTTTATTTTTTTTTATTTCAAATTTAAATATTTTCAAAGTATGATACTTATAAAGAAATGTAGTATACATATGTAATTATAATAGTTATAAAGAAAATTCGTAATTTGTATGATAATCCAATATAACGAACAAGGTATATGTTCATTTTTGGCCGAGAATTTAATAAATCTAAAAAATTATAAACCATAAAAATTAAATTATCTGATTATTTTTAACCTTCTTGAATAATAACACACTTTCACCTTTATACTCTTATTTTTCCCTCTTAAAATAAATTAAGCGTGTTGTGATTTGATATCTCCAGAACTTTTAATAAAATTCCTGAACTTGGTATTATATTTTTAATTATTTTTTTCTTAAAAAATGTTCAAAAAGCGAATTCTCACGTATTATTTAATTTTACACGAAATTAGGCAAATTAAAGAGAAATGGTAGTTAGTTTTTCGGGCGATTTTCTAGAATTTCTAAAAGCATATGGAAATCGTAATTGTAGTTGAGAGAGCAGTTTAAAATAAATGGGCAGAAAGTTTATTAATGGGGTCGAAGATTTGTATGGTCAAACTTTAGTGAAAAATTCGGTAATCTCTATTATCCCTTAGCGAGCATTATACGTACGAGCGTGGCTTACACATAGCTTAATTTTAATCGGTGTAATTCTAACTTTGTATGTATGGACATTAAAAACTTTATAGATTTTTCGATACATCGAACTTCTCTCTCCAGGGGGTTGCGATGCGCATGAAAATGCCCTGCAACGCGCCATTAACTTTAAGAGTAAATACAAAAGTTATATCGCGTGTAATGGCTCTGCTTTTACGAAAGATTTGTTTTTTAATTAATTACGTTCTGTAATATACTTGAAAGCGTTCTATTCTTTTTTTTAATACGATATTAAATTATTATTAAATATATGAATGATAATTATTTTATCATTGCCTACTTTTAATCATTTGACATTTATTACTCATTAATTATTTAAAATAACTCATGGAGGATATAAATATATGTTAAATTATTATGAACACGAGAACAATTAATTTATTAGTATCTGCTTTTCAAGCATTTAAACTCTATTGATTATTTAGCTCGTGCAGTGTCCTTGAGTCCATTCGAGTATATATGAAATTTCATTGCACGTTCAATTGTTATTTGTAAAATTATTTTAAAAAATATATATCGTACGTTATATTAGAAATAAATAAATTTAAATTTTTTTCAAAATTTATTTTCCATTCGGAACATTGACAAAATTTAATTCCTTTCTCATTCAAATATTCGATTATATGCCATAATATTTTAACAACATTTTTATTAGAATAGAAAGAAAATTGAAAATTTTTAATTGCCCTAACTCGACAATTAAAAACTAAAAGTTTATAGCAAAAAGTTAATAGCATTAATTTGCATAACAAAATTTTCACGAACAGTATCGATTTTAGTTTCTCGTGTCTGATTAAAAACGTTCATTTCCACTTTGAAAAAGGAACCGGTTCTCTGAAAATAAAAAGAGAGAGAGAGAAAGAAAGAGAATCAGCTGGTTCTCCACGTTCTATTTCGAAAGAGAAGTTAAATTTCAGGAATTCCAGTTTTATCTGGATTAGTATCGAGTCGTCTTCTAGTTTCCTCCCATTTTGATAATGAAATAGAAAATTGCAAATTAAAGATAAAAATTTCTATCATTCAAAATCTTTCCTCCCTTTCCTCCTTTTCTTTCTTGTATTCCTCTGGAGATATCTTTATTTCGCATTTCTTCGTTTCAATTCCACATCGATGGATCTTCCTCTGTTTTGTTTCGATTGATCCTGTCCCTTTGATACATTATACTTTATCGCGCCAATATACTTTGATAACTGGAATGAAGCTCTCGTGGTTTCGTGGAATTCACGTGTACGTTTGACGATTCGAGAATCTCTCTTCCCTCTGTGAAACGTTGATTACAAGGAAGAACCGTGTTGTTGAGAATATTTTGAATGATTTTGTATCGAAGATTTTGCAATAGACGTTTCTTGGTCCAAGTATTTGGTCTAAAATTTGCTTCTAGACTTTTTGAATATTGTTAGAAATTTTTCATCTTGTAGCGTAACAAATACATCGTAGACACGCGATTGGAGAAAATATTTTGAATTAAAATTTTACAAAGATACTTATGTCTCTAAATATTGTTGAGTATAGTTAAACAATTTTTTAAAAAATTGTGAAAAATATGGCTTACCTCGTGCTCTCGGTTTGGTCAACAATTTCAAAACGATATTGTCGTAAGCCGCATCTTTCGCAACCCCAGAATCTTTCACCAATTTTTCCTTGATAGCTATGCATATGTTCCTTTTACCTAGCAATTCTTCCAGCTCTTCGAACGCCTGTAATCAAACGAACAACATTCCCACAATCAGCTCGAATTTTTATTTTTTCATAATTATGTTTACGATCAAATGAATCTTAAATTGTGAAACGAGAATGTGTAAAAGAGGAATGTGAACTCGTGTTCAGATAATGGCTATCAGATTTCGATACCAGCATTCTTTTCTACCGTTCTTTATCCTAACTTTTAAAAAACTCAATATCATCCAAAATTCCAGATGAAAATTTTAAATTCCATTCTCTCAAGATGATAAACAATAATCGTTTACAAACATTTTATCATAAATCGGCGTGAAATTACGCACGTTTATCTCTCATTTAATTGCACGAAGACGGTCAAATGATCGATTCGAACAAGGTTTTCACCGATTCCTATCTCGTTATTCATCGCTGCATACATATGCAGCACATAAAAAAAAAAAAAAAAAAAAAAGGAGCAAACACGCGGAACGGTAATTTACATCGTTTCGATCTCTTTCCCTTCGTTTCGAATCTCTTTTTAACGACAATGATGATGCACACGCGAGGATAAGCATTATATTGAAATAAAATATTCAGCGTGAATGTGTTGGAGAAAAAAAAAAAAAAAAAA